>NW_026855374.1:0-181479 GCF_026571515.1 Ruditapes philippinarum
GTCTAGGCTATTTGGGTCTTTACAATAAGGTATTTTAAGTTTTTACTATATGTACATATAGTGAAAATCAATGACCCCGGGGCGGGGCCGATTTTGACCCCAGGGCTATAATTTGAACAATCTTGGTAGAGGTCTACCAGACAATGCCTTATGCAAAATATCTAAGCTCTAGGCCTTTTGGGTCTTTACAAGAAGATTTTTTAAATTTGTTCTTATAATTCCTTTTGGTTGCCAGGGCAACCAGATTTCTGCATGGAATGAAATTCTTTGAACAACTTTGGAAGCCCTTCACCCAAGGATCAATCCTGCCAAGTTTGGTTGAAATTGGACTACTGGTTTTTCACAAGAAGATTTTTTAAGTTCACTATATAATCTATATAACACACACACACACAAACAAACACACACACACACACAGGTGAATCGCTATATGCCACCGCATCGCAGATGCTGCGGTGGCATAAAAATGCCTGATACAGTTACCTCCTCCTGTTTACAGGTTGGGGTCATGATGGTGAACAAGTGTGCAAAGTTTCAAAGCCATATGTCAATGGACTTTGAAAATATTTGAACTATTACAAAAACTTTAACGTAAATTCTAAGTCGAAAAAGGGGCATAATTCTGTCAAAATGCTTGATAGAGTTACCTCCTCCTGTTTACAGGTTGGGGTCATGATGTTGAACAAGTGTGCAAAGTTTCAAAGCCATATGTCAATGGACTTTGAAAATATTTGAACTATTACAAAAACTTTAACGTAAATTCTAAGTCGAAAAAGGGGCATAATTCTGTCAAAATGCTTAATAGAGTTACCTCCTGCTGTCTACAGGTTGGGGTCATGATGTTGAAAAAGTGTGCAAAGTTTCAAAGCCATATGTCTATGGACTTTGAAAATATTTGAACTATTACAAAAACTTTAACGGAAATTCTAAGTCGAAAAAGGGGCATAATTCTGTCAAAATGCTTGATAGAGTTACCTCCTCCTGTCTACAGGTTGGGGTCATGATGGTGAACAAGTGTGCAAAGTTTCAAAGCCATATGTCAATGGACTTTGAAAATATTTGAACTATTACAAAAACTTTAACGTAAATTCTAAGTCGAAAAAGGGGCATAATTCTGTCAAAATACTTGATAGAGTTACCTCCTCCTGTCTGCAGGTTGGGGTCATGATGGTGAACAAGTGTGCAAAGTTTCAAAGCCATATGTCAATGGGCTTTGAAAATATTTGAACTATTACAAAAACTTTAACATAAGTGGTTACGCCGACGCCGACGCCGACGCTCGGGTGACTGCAATAGCTCTACTTATTCTTATCGAATAGTCGAGCTAAAAATTGGCTTTAAAATAGACTATGTATGAACAGACAAGGGTAAATCTGTTGCAATTACTATGTTGCTTTGTAAAATTATTTGCAGTGAAATTTTATCTTTATGTTAATATGACTTATTAATATTAAATGTAATACGAAATAGTTATAATAGTTAAACACACCATTCCAACATTTTACATCCCACCCTATAATTGTGCCTTTAAGCTATTAATACATAAATAAGATACATGTAACTATTTTTTTTTTTAATCTATACATGATTTTGGCTCAAATATAATTTATATACCAAAAAAAACAAACTGTAGTACAGAATTTGATAATCCTTCACATATACTTATTTTCAGCATAAAACAGGCAAGTAACAATGGGAAACCGTCTGAAAAGTTCTTTGAAACATTAAAATATAAATATATTATACTCTTTCAGTTACTCAAGATAATAAGTCGTGGCCACGAGATAAAATAAAACTGCAAATGTCACCTCTATGCCACCGTAGTTTCCATATTTTGCTCATTATAGAATGACTTTGGCATTCATGAATGAAAATTATATTCCTAATAAGAACACAAAATATTTTTCAAGCAATTTTATGGACATATCATTATATATTTTTTACTGCAAAATAGCAATTAGAAAGAGATGTTATTTATGATTCTGATATTTCGACTCTCTTATAGTGACCTTCACCAGTACTTACTTTTTATACCATGCAATATAAATGGTAATATTTTGTAATTTCTCTGCCAACAATTTCTTCTACAAATCATGACTAGCTTTAATAATGGCGCTATTTCACAAAGGCAATTTTCCTACAACATATAAGAGTGACTATGTATCATTTACTGAAGCTCAAAAATAGCCTCAGTATTTAGCTCTTAATTACCACTCTAAATATTGTGAATGGACTCATACATCTTTCAGTCTGGACATAACCATTTATCATTTTTATCGTTGATTTTTTCATATTATTTTCTGAATAGCAATAACAGTGCGGACAATAATCAGATGGCATGGGCGTGTCTGCTGATTTTGGTCTGCACTGGTCAGATGGGTAGAACAAGTTTCTTAAAAAATAAAAATTCAAATATTTTAGTATTACCTCCCTGGTATAAAAAAGTCAGCCCCTTTTTATAATTAAACATTAACACCATTTTAAAGGCAATTTAATCAAAGACAATTATTTGTGTTTCAATGAATGGAAAAATTATTTACTTTATGCATATTTCCTAAATTTTTCCTAAACATCATTCTGTTTATGTGATGACATGAAAGAAAATAAGTCTAGTGTCACAAATAAAGATGTCTTCAATAAAAATTTCATGCCAGACTAAATATTCAAGAAGCAAAAAATTAACGAGAATTTTATTGATGTTTGAAGAAATTAGGAAATAAAACCACACTGAAAATTACATCAGCAACAAACAAAATAAAGGTCTTGTTTCCAAATAGAAAATTAATGTATTTCTAGGAGTCTGCATTGCTTCATCACAGTAAATAGATGAGATAAAGTAAGATATTTTATTGATAATGTAATGTTGAATGGTTGAATTGTCTGGACTAGAGAAATATAGGGGATCAAGATAGCATGTATCAAATGAAATGGTGTGAAAAGTGAGTGACATGAAAGACATTATGATGATTATAATCATCAAAGAAACACAATTTCATAAAATGCCTATTTCCAAGAATGGAGGCATGGTTTCTATAAAAATAGTGTTACAATGGTAAAGATTTTCATATAATTATATAATATTCTTAGATAATCACAAGTCTACAAGGAAATATAATATCTATAACCCCCCCACCACCAAAAAACAAAAACAAAACAAAACAAACAAACAAACATTGATCAATGCTGATGTGACTTTCATCTGCCATGATTGCTTTTGGGAAAAAGTATGTGTTAAAGAGCAGAATAATTCACTATTGTTTAGTGTTTTTGTAATGACCTGTAACAAAGTGGTTATAAATGTGATCTAACAATACAGCAACTATTGGAAATGATTAGAAAAAGGCTTCTACCATTATGATTGTTTGTCACTTTACTAAAAGGTTTCATATTCTCATTTTCAAGTCCATCTCATGGTTTATAAGTTTTGGAGTTATGCTTTTTGAGAAAAAAATATTTGGAAATGAGAGATAAAAGGTTATTCATAATTTTTGTTAGATATTCCAGCTTTTTACATGTGCAAGGTATGACAATGTTTTTACAACTGAAAATCAATCTAGGTCACCAGGCATTCATATAATTATATAAAGTTACAATTGAGCAAATCATTGAAACTAGCTCCCAGTCCTACAGGTTTACCTCATGAGCAATATACACAAAATACTGAAGATAAAACCCTGAAACCTTTTAAATACATTCAATGCAAACAATGACTACTAGGTTCAACAACCATAAGTTTGACATTCTTAAGTACAAAAATTAATTTGCATGGGAAATCTCCAAGCTGTTTTGACTATTAGTTGTTGCTTAAGGACCTCCACACATACAATTTCTGGATTACACAAAATATTCATTATATATTCCATACATCCCAGAACGACAATCTATCTCACTAAACTTAATACAATACTTGTCTAAAATCATGAGAAAAATGAGGGCAGCAAATTTCTAAGTCAAATAGGGAACATTATACATGAACAATGCCCGGAGTTGTCATTCCTTCAGAAAATTAATCTTAGAAAGATGGAAATGAGCATGCTGAAGTAAATCAATACTACTTGTGGATGTTGGATAATAATACTTATATTTATAATATCTTTTATAATGTTTATTAAAGCATTTATTTTTTATAATTATTGTTTACAGGTTAGACTCTGTATACTAAAGTGTATTTTTATCAATATTTAATGGATCATAATGGAACAATAAGAGTTATATTGTCTGCAACTCTAAGCTTGTAATGTTGAATGAATTTCCAAATTGCATTCCAACTCCAGCTGTTTCCTTCAATATTGAGAATAAATAAGATCAACATTTCAGACAGGGAGTATAGAAATGTATATTAAGTAAGTCTAGCCAAACCTTTTCTATAAAGATATTCAACAGGGCTGGGTGAGAAAGACCTTTCATGACCTGACTTGAGGAAGCACCCAAAAAGTTGCAGTCTTAGCATTTCAAGCTTTTTGTTTTTTGTCTCAATCTTACAAATAAGATCAAAATATAGTCCTGATCTACTGTTAGAGGAGCAGAAAAACAACAGGTGCCCTTGTCTACGTTAATTAAGCATAAGTAGTTTCTAGGTGCACCAACCTTTCATTGGATAAGCAAGGTTACAAGCTCACTAACAGAAGAAAATTCATATTGTCAAAAGTATTACAGCTTCTAGTAGGAAATGGATTGAAGCCAATCTGCCATACTGGACAATTTAAAATAATTCAGAGAAGAAAGTTTTATATTTGAAAACATTTAAATAAGATTAAAACATATTTCTCTTGTGAACAAAACTACCTATTATGTTTCCTAGGAATTACATTACATTAGTGCAGTATACTGAAAATCCCATTAATCTTAACCAAGAACAAACAAATAAGCAAGAAAACATATTGTCTGTAATTTAAGTAATGTTAAATTACAGTCAAAATGCATTTGAAATCATTTAATTCCTAGGAGCTTTAAAACCTTCACAAATATATTTTACATCAAATATGTTATAGTCTGATCTTTTATAATAGAAAACAATGGGGAACAATTTAGATAATGTAATTTAAAGGGAGACACAGGCAAAATTTTCATTTCTTAGTTTTGAATTTTTTCACTCTTAATTCTGTAAATGCCCTCAAATGAATATATTAGACAGTCAAAGCAACAAAACATTTCTCCATATAAAGAATAAAATGGTGGTTTCCTAACCTGACCCGCGTGGGTCAGGTTAGAGCGCTAGGATTTCACAATAGTTGTCACAGTTAACTCTTGAAACGTTTAAGAACATGTCAAATAAATGATTTTGGCTTGTTTCATTCATACAATATCTACAGTATCTGTTAATGTAACTTTAAGGATTTGTTCAAGTCACCTGACTTGTTTTAAAACTATTTGGTGATTCTATTGGCGTCTAAATTTTGTTCAACATATATAGATATATTTATGTTTCAAATCCAAAATATAAAGAATTTAAAGAGAAATTCATGCTGAAACTTTTAGAAATGTCACTTTAGCGTGAGTTGAGTACAAAAGATCATTTTATTATTTTTGTCATTATTTTGCCTGAATATCCCTTTAAAATTTAGACAAAAAACATAAAATATCACTAAAATCTTAAAGTAAAAACATAATAAAACAATCATACACCTAATGGAATTGATACTTTGACTGAAAATGAAATGGAATAAGTGAAAATAATTGAAATTGCACATTAAAGTGTATAGTTGGCCACATGTAAGATCAAAGTCTTCTACAAATATTGCAAGCGCCGCCATTAACATTGATTCATTTGAGGTGTAAAATGTTTGTTAAAGAGATTACACTGCAAATAACAAATTATAAAAAACGCACTTTAACCATGTAAGCCAATGCTTTCAGAGCTAAATATAGTAAAATTTGAATCTAAACTGACATAAATTGTAAAATTTACATACATATTGGTAAGCCATTATAAAATCTGAATTTTAATTTCAAGTGTTTCATTTTAATTTCAAATCATACATTTTTAAATACAATGCACCAAATAAAAGGATCAAAGTAAATTTTTGACAAGACACTGGACCCAATCAATCTTAGAAACCCAAACCAAAGGCAGAAGTTATTGAAAGATAACTCAGCAAAATATCAGTCATTATAAATGAAGGTGCTATGAGAAGGACAACTGATGGATACTCTAATGACTATACCTTTTTTGAAAATTTTCCAGCCATATTAGATCCACAGTAAATCATACATGTGATATACCAGCGGGATTTAAGAAACAAGAGGGCCATGATGGCCCTGAGGTCGCTCACCTGTATTTAGGCCCCCTGAGCCGGGCTAGTTTAAACCCCAGGGCTTTTATTTGAACAAACTTGGAAGACACTCATTAGAAGATGTTTCAAGATGTTAAGTTTTTACTACACACATATAATGAAAAACGATGACCTCCCCCAACCCCCCCCCTTTGGCAGGGCCAATTTTAACCCAAGGGCTTTTATTTGAACAAACTTGGTAGACACCCACAAAAAGATGTTTCCTGCAATCTAACCTCTAGCTCATTGGGATTTTTAAAAGAAGATTTTTTAAGTTTTGACTCATAATACACATATAGTTAAAATCAATGACCCCCAAGGACGGGCCAATTTTGACCCCAGGGCTTTTATTTGAACAAACTTTGTAGACACTCACTAGAAGATGTTTCATGCTTAATATCTAAACTCTAGCTATTTGGGTTATTTCAAAGAAGATTTTTTAAGTTTTTGCTATACACATATAAGGAAAATCAATAACCCCCAGGGCCGGGACAAATTTTGTAGACACCCATTAGCACATGTTTAATGCTAAATATCTTAGCTCTAGCTCTTTGGGTTCTTTAAAAGAAGATTTTTTAAGTTTTTACTATATGCATAAAGGGAAAATCAATGACCCCCTGGGGCGGGGCCAATTTTGACCCCAGGGCTTTTATTTGAACAAACTTGGGAGACACTTGTTAGAAGATGTTTCATGCTAAATATCTTAGCTCTAGCTCTATGGGTTCTTTAACAGAAGATTTTTTAAGTTTTTACTATATGCATATAGGGAAAATCAATGACCCCCTGGGGCGGGGCCAATTTTGACCCCAGGGCTTTAATTTGAACAAACTTTGTAGACACCCATTAGAACATGTTTCATGCTAAATATCTTAGCTCTAGCTCTTTGGGTTCTTTAAAAGAGGATTTTTTTAAGTTTTTGCTATATGCATATAGGGGAAATCAATGACCCCCCCTGGGGCGGGGCCAATTTTGACCCAAGGGCTTTTATTTGAACAAACTTGGTAGACACTTACTAGAAGATGTTTCATGCCAAATATCTAAGCTCTAGCTCTTTGGGTTTTTTAAAAGAAGATATTTAAAGTTTTTTCTTTAGAGTTCTGCATGGAATTAAATTCTTTGAACAATTTTTAAAGGTGACCACCAAAGGAACATTCCTGTGAAGTTTGGATGAAATTGGCTTAGTGGTTTATGAGGAGATGTCATTTGAAGCAAAAGTTTACGGACGGACGACGGAGGGACGGAAGGACGCCTGACGAAAAGCGATCACAAAAGCTCACCCTGTCACTTTGTGACAGGTGAGCTAAAAACCTGATATTTTAACCCTGATCCCGATTCCTGAAATTTGAGATTCACAGAATACCCAATGTTTGTCTCTCCACCAACTTCTCCATTATAGTGGGATGAAAGACAATTGTGAAATGCAGTAGTTTATACAGTCTAACTTACCCATGCAACCACATATATTCAGCAACTTTTAATGTCTTATGTGACTGTGACCTTAAATTCTCCCCGTTCACTTTTGCTATATATCTTTAATGTATTAAGCGACTTAAATTACTCAACGCGACCGGCGACCACTAATTAGTCAGCTAATTGATATAAATCTCTTCATCAAGAGACCACGTTTAGGATTATAATTAAGACACAGATTTTACTGCTACTGTATTTAGCATATGCAAATGTAGTAAATTATACAATTATACATGTGACGTGTATTATCCAATAAAAGCTATTGAACAATTCAACGTTCCTCCCCTACCGAGATGGTGCATATGCTTCCCTGTTCAGATATTAATAGACTGCATTGAATTGACCTTGAACTTTATCAGCAATTAAATCAATCGTTACAATTAAATTTAGTTGTTTTTTTTTTTTTCAAATGAAAAATCCACCACAGAAAGCATCTACACAATTAGATTTTTTGTGTCGGGGACAAGGAAAAGCGGAAAAGCAACAGAGTACAGTAGCTTAAAAATTCTGGGAAAATGTCAAACATGTATGTAATGGATCAAAACTGTTTTGTCAATAAATATCAGAAAGTTATTAATTTCATTTGAGCATCTGTTGAGATGATTGGAGCATTATAATTATTAAAGATTTTATAAAAAAAAGTAGAAAAAACTTTCCCACCACAGAATACAAATTTTTACTTCTTTCTCACGCTTTGTCTTTAAAGAGACCGTTTCGTTAAGCGACCATTTTTGGTGTTTCACTTGTGAGGTCGCTTAATACACTGTTTGACTTTAATAACTAAATCATTACCATTTATTTTATTGACATTATCAGGAGGGTTCAAACAAACAAATGAAAGAAGTTGTGCAGCAACACAGATCAGTGATGATCTTGTCATTAAATGATTAGCAGTTAAATTACATTGTGAAATCTCTGCAAGCAATAACAAAAACATATGGAAATGTATACTTTTGTAAATGTTCTCAGAATTAACAAACGTCACATTAGTTGTGTAATAAAACAACTGTCTCTTGTGTAAATTTAATGACAAACTAAATATCCAAACAGCAAATTCTTTAATGAGAATTTTATAGATGTTTGAAGAAATCAGGAAATAAAATTGCATTGAAATCACATCATCAACAGACAAAAGAAATGTTTCTATTTCCAAATATAAAGAGAATCATCAGCACCTAACTAAAAGTCTGTTATATATATATAATGTATCATATTTATTGAGGAGAGAGCTCATCACAACTGGCCCTAAAATATAATCAAAGGGCTGCAGCTCTATGGTATTTTCTGATTTTTGCAATCTAAATCATACTGACTATCTGTATGTACTTTCCTGTATAAGTTTATTTTTATATACTATAATTCATCTTACGCAGCGACAAGCGTTTTGATTTTCTTCTATAACAGTTTGAGATTGATGCATATGGAATTTTGCATGAAAAAAAAAATAGAATTGCCTCGACTAGGATTTGAACCCCATAGGCTCTCACACCCTCAACGAGACCGCTTACCTCTGCACCACGGCGAAGTTATACATATGTACCTTGAATAAAACGAATACATTATGTAATTCTAAATTGAGAATTTCCATTTCGTGTTTGTAATCCTTTATTAATTTCGAGGTATTTTGTTCACGATAAACCTGTTGTTTAACACTGATGAAAATAATTTAGCGAAAATCTTCTCGCCAAAACAGTCCGACATGTATATATTCCACTACTCGACAGTCAGATTTATTTGTGTACTACGCTCTGGAGTATTCGGTAATCGACATAGCTAAAAATAGCATTTTCATTGATTAAAATGATATTCATGATAATCCGAAGCTTTACGGAAAATTAGCCGAACATTTTTCATTGGGTAAAAAAGATATTCATCTGCGAAATTTGTGATTGTAACCTCATATTTCTGTTGACTAATCTAAACTTTTAATGCACTGTAATTCGTTAAATGCCTACATTAAAAATTATTCTTTCTTTTAAATTGCTGGTTTTTAAGCAGTTTTGAGTGAGAACTACTTTGCGTTGTTAGGACTGTGAGGAAATTTTGTGTTAGACCGTGGATGTTAGCTATGTATTTACTGTTCTTACGATCAGAAAATACAAAAATTGCATCTTATATAAGGCATCATGACCTGCATGTCAAGATGTGTGCTTCTAAATAAAGGTATAATGAAGATTCAAAGCTTATCTGTACTAATATTTTACTATACCCTACTTGTCTGAAAAGCAAGAGACTAATTAAAAGAATATTACTTTCACAGTAGGCATTTTATTATGAATTAACTCTATAAGTAAGAGAAATCAGTCTGAAAACTTCTCCTTTAGGCAGGTATCTAGACTTTCAACTGATACAAAAATGTCAACACAACCTTACTACAAAGTGCTTCTATTGAAAATATTAATTTTGTGGCTTTGAGTATTAAATGTCTGTGACAATTCTTTTAAATTAATTACAAAGAAAAAAAAAACAACAAGAGAGCAATGATTACCCTGTATCTGACAGACACTCACCTAAGATTTGTGCTAGAAAAGACTAATAAAGCCCGTAGTATGAAGTCACATTCAGGATTTGTCTTTTTTTACTCTAGGCTGTGCAATCTTTAAAATATTTGAGCCTTGTCATGACAAAACCAATATAATGGGTTTGCAACCAGCCTGGATCCAGATCAGCCTGCGCATCCACGCAGTCTGATCAGGATCCATGCTGTTCGCTATCAGTTTCTCTACTTGCTATAGGGTTTGTAAGCGAACAGCATTGGATCCTGATCAGACTGCGCAGGTGCGCAGGCTGGTCAGGATCCATGCTGGTCGCAAACCCATTATGTTGGTTTTGTCGTGACGCGACTCATTTGTAGAGTCTGCTACAAAAAGTATAATGACAAATATCTAAGCTCTTGGGATTGTAATTTTACACATGTCATTGAACACTTAATAAAATATTAATAATTATGTAAGTCTATTAAATATTAAACTAAATTTAATTTGTAAGTCTATATATATAAACTAAGTGACTCCGGGGTGAGCCAGTTTTGACCCCAGGAGCATGATTCGTAAAACTATTATACAGGAGCACAGGATGCTAATACTGCAAAATTCTTAAACTCTATAAGCTTTGCAATTTTAGAGAGACAATTTTACTATACAAGTCTATGTAAAATAAGCAGTCCAGTGCTTGGCCATTTTTGACCTAATGTGCATGACCTACGAGGGGTTATCCAAAAATTCGTAAACTTTTTAAATATCTCTTCAACGTGTATTGTAATGAAAATTTATCAGCATACGTTGTAGAATATTACCAACACATTTTGAAAGGAACAGTTAATTGTGTCAATAAATAATGATTATAAATTGCTTTTAAATAAGCACATACACGGCACCCGGCGCACGGTAGAAAAGCGCAGTAAGTCATGGTATATTTCTTGCTAAAAAAACTAAAAAATTAACGTAGAAAACCAGCTGAACATCGCATGTTTCTTCTATGGTGCCATTTAAGTAATTCTTTAAAATAATTGACGTCATTTCCGTTATTTTTGTTGATATCGCTAAAAACGCCAGACGCCTTTATTGTTTACAACTGGAAAATGACAGACACCCGGTAATTAGAAAATCGCATGATCATAAACAATCATAAATTTTTGTTGTAATTTGGAAATGACACCTACAAAAACATTTAATAACTAGAAATGTGTCCATAGGACACGGATGCCCCCACACGCCACTGTTCTG
The DNA here is from genome assembly GCF_026571515.1 of Ruditapes philippinarum. Classification (NCBI taxonomy): domain Eukaryota; kingdom Metazoa; phylum Mollusca; class Bivalvia; order Venerida; family Veneridae; genus Ruditapes; species Ruditapes philippinarum. The sequence continues at coordinate 11,468 of NW_026855374.1, forward strand.
TCAATCTTATGACTCTAGGTCAAATATTTTTTGGACTACATGTGCCACAAGCTGAAAACTAAAAATCAACAAAGGGCCATAATTCTGTTAAATTTGGTCGCAGCAAAAATTCCTTCCTTTACTACCATCTACACATTAAGGTTGTTTATCCCTGGAAGTTTAAACAAAATCTGCCATCCTGTTTAAGAGGAGTTGCGTTCACAAAAATTTCTACATAATATAAAGTGAAAAAATCAACAAAGGGCCATAATTATGTTAAATTTGGTCGCAGCAAAAATTCCTTCCTTTACTACCATCTACACATTAAGGTTGTTCATCCCTGGAAGTTTAAGCAAAATCTGCCATCCGGTTTAAGAGGAGTTGCGTTCACAAAATTTCAACATAGTATATAGTGAAAAAAATCAACAAAGGGCCATAATTCTGTTAAATTTGGTCGCAGCAAAAAATTCCTCCTTTACTGCCATCTACACATTAAGGTTGTTCATCCCTGGAAGTTTAAGCAAAAATCTGCCATCCGGTTTAAGAGGAGTTGCGTTCACATAAAATTTCTACATAGTATATAGTGAAAAAAATCAACAAAGGGCCATAAATTCTGTTAAATTTGGTCGCAGCAAAAATTCCTTCCTTAACTACCATCTACACATTAAGGTTGTTCATCCCTGGAAGTTTAAGCAAAATCTGCCATCCGGTTTAAGAGGAGTTGCTTTCACAAAATTTCTACATAGTATATAGTGAAAAAATCAACAAAGGGCCATAATTCTGTTAAATTTGGTCGCAGCAAAAATTCCTTCCTTTACTGCCATCTACACATTAAGGTTGTTCATCCCTGGAAGTTTTAGCAAAATCTGCCATCCGGTTTAAGAGGAGTTGAGTTCACAAGATTTCGGGACGTACGGACGGACACTCGGACGGACAAGTGCAACGCTATATGCTCCTCTGTGCGGGCATAAAAATCAGGAGATGAACAAAGAAAAGAAAATTTCACGATCATTAGTGTTAAAGTGGCATAAAAAATTTAGTGATAGACATTACTTTGAGAAGCAGTAACCGTCTTTGACTGCGTAACGTTGAAGCACAAGTTGTACGTTAATATTATGACGTTTACGTCAATAACTTTTTGGAGTGTGCCGCTGTCGCCGACATGTGTTTTTGTAAAATTAAATATTGTTGTAATGTTAGAAGCTACTCACATGAATTTTTCTGTGTTTATGTGTTATTAATTCTTTTAAGCAGTGTAAGAATTTCAAATTAATATCTCAAATATATTTTACGCAACAAAGAAAGTCCACAAATTTTTGGATAACCCCTTGTATGTTACTTAGTAGAGATCTACTAGGCCATGCCACATGTTAAATATCTATGCCCTTGGCATTGACACAAGTTTCACAATATAAGACTTATATGAATTTTCCTAAACAAGTCTATAAACTAAGTAACCCCCAGGGTGGGGCCATTTTGACCCCAGGGACAACAATACAAGTCAAATATCTAATCTCACAGCATTGCAATTGCTTAAAAGATGACTTAAATGTATTTTCCTACATAAGCCTATGTAAACAAGGTGACCCCTAGGGGAGAGGGGCATTTTTGACCACAGGGATCCACGAAAGCTCATCTTAGAAAAGTGCTCAGGTGAGCTAAAATAAACAAGTATTTCTTTCAAAATAATTAAATAGACAATATTTTAAAAAAAAAAACCTTTCAATGCTTTCTCTGTAATTAAAATTACAATACGATCATATGGCAGGAAATAGCTGATAATAGATTAAAACTTTAATGTAATATTATATTTGTAAGAAACTTATTGCTGCTTATTATTTTATGAAATATTTTTTTATTAAATATTAGGAACAGTATTAACACATAGTCAACTTACGGTGGTAATATTTAAAACAAGTATGTTTTAAAATCCTATCATGCATTCAGAAGTTTAATGGACCAGACAGGAAATATATACTTTTATGAGGACTTACTTATGGGCAAGGGCAACACCATTATGCTCCAACCTCCCATTTCATAAAGGGAGCATAAAAAAATCAATTTGGCAGGACATTACGTAATTATTATTAACAATGAAGTTAACCGTAACCAAATAAAAATCAAAGACAAAAAGTGGCACAACTTTTAAAAATTAATTTCAGTATAATTTTAGATATAGCATAGCACCTTTACAATGAACAAGTAAACCATGTTTACCACATTTAATCTGAATACCTTTTATAGTTTCTGGGAAAAAGGTTAACCAACACAGACACCAATGAGTTATTACAATAGCTTCACCATTTATTTTGAAAAGTGAAGCTAAAAAACCCCGAAAAGACCAAAGAAAACGCAAAAAAACTACAACAAAAACCACCAAGATTGAAAAATCTAACCTAATGTTACTGTAAGCTTTCGATACAGCTTCATTACGTTTTTATCTTTATGGCATTATTTATTGCTTCCTTTACATCATACAAAAAGATCCATACATTAACATATACATGTATATTAACAGACATCTACTTCTCATAAACAACTCTATATATCTTGATAAACTATTTTACCTGAATTGCTTTCTTAGATAATTAGCAATCACCACTCCTACCTAATGTCACCATTCCCCAGACAGAGAAAATTTATGTTACATATAAGCAAAAAACACTCCATTTCAATTCAACATGCACATTTCTCGTAAAGCAAATCATTTTACTTTTTTTCTTGTGGTCAGAAATAAATGTAAATGGGAATGTTTAATAGTTTGTTCAGAAAGCTCCCAATTTTCAGGATGTCAAAGTACAGGATATGTTGTAGATGATGGCTATTTCCATTTATAGTAAATGCTTTAACTTTCTCCAGGCATTGACAAAGTGAGATAGAGAGAGGGAGATGTAGAATGTTTACTTTATCCTGGAATTGATGGAATTGACACAAGAAGATGAAGAAAGGAACAAATAACAGATCAGACAGGACCTAACAGCAAAATATTCAATTTTTCTATATATATGCCCTTCAATTAATAAATAAGATTGGCTCATTTTTGGTTCCATTGTATTATAATTGTATTGGCTCAATACATTAAATTATTATCAGACTTACATAGATAAGAATGTAAGCTTTGTTTAAAGTGACATTTATTAGCAAATTGTGTTATGGCAAAAGTCAAAACTATTTTGTCATAATAGTGTTCAATCTTATATTTAACTATGCTAAAATAGTTAATCTAAGTTATCAATTCACATGACCAATGGAAAGTTCTATAAATATTGATAATTTATGTTCAATTTTTAAAGAGTGAGGCAGTCTTTTGAAAATCAAGATAGTTTTGAAATAAATTATGTAAGCAATAATTCCTGCAGAATTTCATTAGGCAAGCATTCCTGTAGAATATCTTTAGGTAACCATTCTTGTAGAATTTCTTTAGGTAACAATTCCTGTAAAATTTCTTTAGGTAACAATTCCTGTAGAATATCTTTAGGTATAACCATTCCTGTAGAATTTCTTTAGGTAACCATTCCTGTAAAATATCTTTAGGTTACCATTCCTATAGTATATCTTTTGGTAACCATTCCTGTAGAATTTCTTTAGGTAACCATTCCTGTAGAATATCTTTAGATAACCATTCCTGTAAAATATCTTTAAGTTATCATTCCTGTAGAATATCTTTAGGTAACCATTCCTGTAGAATTTCTTTAGGTAACCATTCCTGTAAAATTTCTTTAGGCAACCATTCTTGTAAGTTTCTTAAGGCAACTATTCCTTTAGAATTTCTTTACGCAACCATTCCTGTATGAATTTTCTTTAAGCAACCATTCCTGTAGAATTTCCTTAGGCAACCATTTCTGTATAAAATTTTCTTTAGGCGACCATTCCTGTTAATTTCTTTAGCCAACAATTCCTATAGAAATTCTTTAGGCAACTATTCCTGTATTAATTTTCTTTAGGCAACCATTCCTGTAGAATTGCGTAAGGCAACCATTCCTGTAGAATTTCTTTAGGCAACCATTCCTGTATTATTTCTTTAGTAACCATTCCTGTATTAATTTTCTTTAGCCAACTATTCCTGAAGAATTTCTTAAGGCTACCATTCCTGTAAACTTCTTTAGGCAACCATTCCTGTAGAATTTTTTTAGACAACCATTTCTGTATCAATTTTCTTTAGGCAACCATTCCTGTAGAATTTCGTTAGGCAACTATTCCTGTATTAATTTTCTTAAGGCAACCATACCTGTTAATTTCTTTAGGAAACTATTCCTGTAGAATTTCTTAAGGTAACCATTCCTGTATTAATTTTTTTTAGGCAACCATTCCTGTAGAATTTCTTTAGGTAACCATTCTTGTATTAATTTTCTTAAGGCAACCATTCCTGTGAAATATCTTTAGGCAACCATTCCTGTAGAATTTCTTTAGGCAACCATTCCTGTATTATTTCTTTAAAAACCATTCCTGTGTTAATGTTCTTTAGGCAACCATTCCTGTAAAATTTCTTTAGGCAATTCTTTAGGCAACCATTCCTGTAAAATTTCTTTAGGCAACCATTTCTGTAGAATTTCTTAAGGCAACCATTCCCGTATAATTTCTTTAGGCAACCATTCCTGTAGAATATCTTTAGGTAACCATTTCTGTAGAATTTCTTTAGGTAACCATTCCTGTAAAATATCTTTAGGTAACCATTCCTGTAAAATATCTTAAGGTAACCATTCCTGTAGAATTTCTTTAGGTAACCATTCCTGTAAAATTTCTTTAGGCAACCATTCTTGTAAATTTCTTAAGGCAACTATTCCTTTAGAATTTCTTTACGCAACCATTCCTGTATGAATTTTCTTTAGGCAACCATTCCTGTAGAATTTCGTAAGGCAACCATTCCTGTAGAATTTCTTTAGGCAAAAATTCCCGTATTATTTCTTTAGTAACCATTCCTGTATTAATTTTCTTTAACCAACTATTCCTGTAGAATTTCTTAAGGCTACCATTCCTGTAAACTTCTTTAGGCAACCATTCCTGTAGAATTTTTTTAGACAACCATTTCTGTATTAATTTTCTTTAGGCAACCATTCCTGTAGAATTTCGTTAGGCAACTATTCCTGTATTAATTTTCTTTAGGCAACTATTCCTGTATTAATTTCTTTAGGCAACCATTCCTGTAGAATTTCTTTAGGCAGCCATTCCTGTATTATTTCTTTAAAAACCATTCCTGTGTTAATGTTCTTTAGGCAACCATTCCTGTAAAATTTCTTTAGGCAATTCTTTAGGCAACCATTCCTGTAAAATTTCTTTAGGCAACCATTTCTGTAGAATTTCTTTAGGCAACCATTCCCGTACAATTTCTTTAGGCAACCATTCCTGTAGAATATCTTTAGGTAACCATTTCTGTAGAATTTCTTTAGGTAACCATTCCTGTAAAATATCTTTAGGTAACCATTCCTGTAAAATATCTTTAAGTTACCATTCCTGTAGAATATCTTTAGGTAACCATTCCTGTAGAATTTCTTTAGGTAACCATTCCTGTAAAATTTCTTTAGGCAACCATTCTTGTAAATTTCTTAAGGCAACTATTCCTTTAGAATTTCTTTACGCAACCATTCCTGTATGAATTTTCTTTAGGCAACCATTCCTGTAGAATTTCGTTAGGCAACCATTTCTGTATTAATTTCCTTTAGGCAACCATTCCTGTAAATTTCTTTAGGTAACAATTCCTATAGAAATTCTTTAGGCAACTATTCCTGTATTAATTTTCTTTAGGCAACCATTCCTGTAGAATTTCGTTAGGCAACCATTCCTGTAGAATTTCTTTAGGCAAAAATTCCTGTATTATTTCTTTAGTAACCATTCCTGTATTAATTTTCTTTAACCAACTATTCCTGTAGAATTTCTTAAGGCTACCATTCCTGTAAACTTCTTTAGGCAACCATTCCTGTAGAATTTTTTTAGACAACCATTTCTGTATTAATTTTCTTTAGGCAACCATTCCTGTAGAATTTCGTTAGGCAACTATTCCTGTATTAATTTTCTTTAGGCAACTATTCCTGTATTAATTTCTTTAGGAAACCATTCCTGTAGAATTTCTTAACGTAACCATTCCTGTATTAATTTTTTTAGGCAACCATTCCTGTAGAATTTCTTTAGGTAACCATTCTTGTATTAATTTTCTTAAGGCAACCATTCCTGTAGAATTTCTTTAGGCAACCATTCCTGTAGAATTTCTTTAGAAACCATTCCTGTATTAATGTTCTTTAGGCAACCATTCCTGTAAAATTTCTTTAGGCAATTCTTTAGGCAACCATTCCTGTAGAATTTCTTTAGGCAACCATTCCTGTATTATTTCTTTAGAAACCATTCCTGTATTAATGTTCTTTAGGCAACCATTCCTGTAAAATTTCTTTAGGCAATTCTTTAGGCAACCATTCCTGTAAAATTTCTTCAGGCAACCATTCCTGTAGAATTTCTTTAGGTAACCATTCTTGTAAATTTCTTCAGGCAACCATTCCTGTAAAATTTCTTTAGGCAATTCTTTAGGCAACCATTCCTGTAAAATTTCTTTAGGTAACCATTCCTGTAAATTTCTTCAGGCAACCATTCCTGTAAAAATTTCTTTAGGCAATTCTTTAGGCAACCATTCCTGTAAAATTTCTTTAGGTAACCATTCCTGTAAATTTCTTCAGGCAACCATTCCTGTAGAATTTCTTTAGGCAATTCTTTAGGCAACCATTCCTGTAAAATTTCTTTAGGTAACCATTCCTGTAAATTTCTTCAGGCAACCATTCCTGTAAAATTTCTTTAGGCAATTCTTTAGGCAACCATTCCTGTAAAATTTCTTTAGGCAACCATTCCTGTAAATTTCTTTAGGCAACCATTCCTGTAAAATTTCTTTAGGCAATTCTTTAGGCAACCATTCCTGTAAAATTTCTTTAGGCAACCATTCCTGTAAAATTTCTTTAGGCAATTCTTTAGGCAACCATTCCTGTCAGGCAACCATTCCTGTAAATTTCTTCAGGCAACCATTCCTGTAGAATTTCTTTAGGCAACCATTCCTGTAGAATTTCTATAGGCAACCATTCCTTATATCAATAATTTACAGATATCAAAATGTGTAACAACTAGAAATATGTCCATAGGACACATGCACCCACTTTCTACTGTTTTGCCAGTCTATAGACTGACAGTGTGAGAACAGGACAGTTAGATAGACATGTAACAAGGCCCACTTCAAAGTTGGGGCAGAAAATCTCAACAAGAACTTTAACATGTATTTAAGTCACAACAAAATCATTGGCTTTTTTGTGATGTTATGAAACAAACTGGCATAATTGCCATGATATTAGTTAAAATTAACCTTTTCTAATTCAAACTAGAACTATCACTAAATGTGATTAATACCCCAACAAGACTGCTTCGGAAATGAGGATGTTACTAATAACAGAATACCTTGTAAAAGAATTGAAATATAGAGTTATGGTTGTGGGCAATTAAAGATAGTTGTGGTTCTTATATGTTGCATTTCCTTTCAATGTGGTTGGCCATTGATGAAGTTTAATTGAATTACTCTGTAATAAGTCCAGAAATACAAAGAAAAGGAACAAAGGGCAATAACTCTATAAATACTGAAGATAGAATTATCGTTCTTGTGCACTGCACTTCCTCTTATTGTGCTTGGCCATTGTATGAAGTTGTTTTGAATTCCAACCAGTACGTTTTAAGTTATGCTTCTGACAATGAAAAGTATCAAAGAGCAGTAACTCTGTATTTTGTCAAAATGGAGTTATGGCTCTTGTGCACTGCACTTCCTTTTAATGTCCTTGACAACTGTATGAAGTTGTATTGAAATCCAAACAGTAATTTTCAAGTTATGCTCTGGACAAGGAAAAGTAACAAAGGGCAATAACTCTGTAATTAGTCAAGATGTAGTTATGGTTCTTGTGCACTGCACTTTCTCTCAATGTGCTTGACCATTGTATGAAGTTATATTGAATTCCAACCATTAGTCTTCAAGTTATGGTCCGGACAAAAAAGGCAATGGAAAAGTAACAAAGGGCAATAACTCTGTAATTACTTTAGATAGAGTTATGGTTCTTGTGCACTGCACTTCCCCTTATTGTGTTTGACAATTGTATGAAGTTGTTTTGAATTCCAACCAGTAGTTTTCAAGTTATACCCCGGACAAGGAAAAGTAACAAAGGGCAATAACTCTGTAATTAGTCAAGATAGAGTTATGGTTCTTATGCACTGCACTTCCTCTCAATGTGCTTGACCATTGTATGTAGTTATATTGAATTCCAACCATTAGTCTTCCAGTTATGGTCCGGACATAAAAAATCAATGGAAAAGTAACAAAGGGCAATAACTCTGTAATAACTTTAGATAGAGTTATGGTTTTTGTGCAATGCACTTCCCCTTAATGTGTTTGACAATTGTATGAAGTTGTTTTGAATTCCAACCAGTAGTTTTCAAGTTATGCTCTGGACAAGGAAAAGTAACAAAGGGCAATAACTCTGTAATTAGTCAAGATAGAGTTATGGTTCTTGTGCACTGCACTTCCTCTCAATGTGCTTGACCATTGTATGTAGTTATATTGAATTCAAACTATTAGTCTTCAAGTTATGGTCCGGACAAAAAAAAAGCAATGGAAAAGTAACAAAGGGCAATAACTCTGTAATTACTTTAGACAGAGTTATGGTTTTTGTGCACTGCACTTCCCCTTAATGTGTTTGACAATTGTATGAAGTTGTTATGAATTCCAACCAGTAGTTTTCAAGTTATGCCCCGGACAAGGAAAAGTAACAAAGGGCAATAACTTTGTAATTAGTCAAGATAGAGTTATGGTTCTTGTGCACTGCACTTCCTCTCAAAGTGCTTGACCATTGTATGAAGTTATATTGAATTCCAACCATTAGTCTTCAAGTTATGCTCCCGACAAGGAAAATGCAACGGACGTCTGGACCGACCGACCGCCCGACCGACCACCGGGTGACTCCTATATACCCCCCCAAACTTCGTTTTTGGGGGTATAATAATGTTTTGCCTAAATATTAAAGACAATTGCACCTGCAGATGAAATATATGCAACCACAAACACTGTCTCTGTAAATTAGTTTATGTAATATTCTTTTTCTTATTTATTATACCCTAGAAAATAAACCAGTTCTCCAATAAATTGTTTACATAATGTGAAATTACAGACATTGTTTTAAAATGCCATTTAATTTGTTGTATTGTTTTAAAACTTGTACAAATATATTTTGCATCAAATATCTTGTAATGCCACCCATTTCATCCCGAAAGAGACAAAACAATTTACAGAATATATCAAACAGAAGACAATGCCATTTAAAAGCAATTATCTACACTTCAAAGTGTAAAAATAGTGAAATAAAAACCCACTTATGGCACCAACTTTATCTTCATCCCATTTAAGCAATTTCTATAATAAGAATTAATTGGTATAAATTGATTTCAATTTATCAATTTTGTTTTCTTAGAACTAATCCATACTTGTTAATATGTGTATAAGTGGCAGTCATTATCTAGAAATGTGTTCATAACACATTCACCTATTTTGTAAGACAAGATGAAATCTGTATGCCCAAGGTTACTAAGGTTAGTGGGGGCATAAAATTAATGCATCACGCTAATATCTAGTTTGTTAGTTTGGAATTACTGGTTAGGCTCTTAAATTGGAATTTATGGAATTTGGATGGACTTTATTTTTTAGGATGTGGCAGCATTTTGATTTTGTCAAAGATCATAATTGCATGTTTGTGTATTTACTGTTTAGAAAAACTTCCAGTGAAATATTCGTTTGTTATTATTTTGTCTGGAAATTAAAGTCAGCATAAAATTTCTAAAACCAATTTATTTCCTACATAGAATTTAACAAACCATACAAAGTTGTACAGACCTCAATTTGAATAACTGACAAAATGAATAAATAATACTACAACATGTCTACATATTGGTAGAAAATTATTTTGATATGTTGTGCTAAGCATGTCCAATTTTTTGTAGAAATATTTACTTGGAATGACAGAATCAAATATTCTATGGAAAGATGGAGAGCATGTTAAAGGGACTCCACTGTGGTTTTTTTTGTTTGTTTGTTTTGGGTTTTACGTCACATCGACACAGTATAGGTCATATCGCGACGTTCCAGCTTTACTGGTGGAGGAATTCCTCAGGTGCCCTTCCGTGCATTATTTCAGGCACGAACGGGTACCTGAGTAGAACCACAGACGTTCCGTAAGCTAGCTGGACAGCTTCCTCACATGAAAGAATCCAAAGTCCCTGTCGGGATTCAAACCAACACAGTGGTGAGGGACAAGTGGTTTAAAGTCAACAACCTTAACTACTCGGCCACGGACGCCCCACGGTTTTTTTTGAGGGGGAGAAGAATAGAAATATTTTTCTCTGAGATTTGTACACTTTTTGATGTAGGTGTAAACTTATACCTTGTGTTCAAATTTTCATATCATTCCATCACCTTGTTATTTCCAGAATCATTTTTATTGTGAAAAATTACCTAAAAATAAAAAGCAAAGCAACGCTTTTCACTCTAATCAGGCTAATTATATATGATCACAAAAAAAAATTGATTTCCATTTAAATCTGAGCACAATCATTTCTTAATAATTCTTTGCAGATTTTTTCCATTTTGAGTGCTTTACTTGATCTATTTTAAGAAGTTTTTTGACCCAAAAGGAGCTCCTTTAAGCAGTCAACTATTCAATACTCAAAGGTTGGTATGATTTTTTCTATAAAATGTACAATATTCGATCCTTACATTCAGGAAAAATTGTCATAAGAGTGTGTGCTTTTGATAACAGCAAACAATATTCACCAATTCTGACAGTTTTTCGATTGTTAGGAAATACTTTACATCTGAAAAAAAGAGACTCATTAACTGAGTTACAAGTAGGAAATAGTTTTCTGCTTAGCATGCACTTAGATGAAGATATTAAAGTGACAGTATGCTATATTTTCCATAGTTGAGTTGAGCTGTATTTACTTTATAGTTATTTCATTAGATTGACAGTTATAATAATAATTTAACATAAATTGATATTGGAAAATGATTAAAATAAAATACAAATCTACTCAAAATCAAAAAAGGCTGCCCCACTCTTGTTGTAAGCTGAACATTACAGGCATGAAATTTTTTTTAGAATTTTTACTTAGGTCACAAAAAGTCATGTGTTATTTATCGTTCCTGCATGCGAACTAAATTATGAAACTGAAAGCAATTATGGCAAAATATAACATCATTTTAGCTTTCACCTCTTAATTCATTATGAACCCTTGGATGGGCATAATGCCACTTTAAATCATTTTTCTTTATATTAAAATGATGAAAATGACATAATGAGACCTTATATTTACTCCATACCCTTTCCTATTTTTAATAATGTTCAAGAGACATTGTTCTATAACAAGAGCTGTCGGTAGGACAGCACGCTCGACTATTCTAAGTGCTTGATAGTAAAAGAGCATTGATAATGTTAAATTTTTTAAGTTCACAAAAGGGCTAATTTTTTTTTTATAAATTCATGTTATAGGCCTTAGAGAGAGACAGTATTGGCTTGACTATTCGGAAGGTAATGTCACAAGGGTGTTTTACTGAGTATAATAATACTAATTACTAGAGCTGTCATCGATATCGACAATATCGATGTATCGTTGATATTTTTTTGCCGATCAATAATCAATACACATTTTAAAAAATCGATACTTTTGACTAATAAATTAAATGTATAGAAATCATAAAATTCACCCAAAATATATACAGAAGCAGTTATTTATATCTAATGTTATGCTTTTGTTATATAGTGGAATTATTTCATAGCAATGGTGACAAAAAATATTGTCTGGAAAAAATCATGCAGTGGACAAGACACTGTACAGAACATGTTTTTGACTGAAATCATTGAAACAGGTATGAAAGTGAAAGACAGACAAGTGAGTATAGGATATTATCGATATATCGGTGTATCGTTGATTTTAGTCACTTGATATCGATATATCGTTGATATGCTTTGCACTGAATCAATGACAGCTCTACTAATTACCTATGAATACATAAATTTGACAGAAAAGGTACAAAAGCTTGTTATTAAGATGTTTTATCAAGTAAATCACTGCTTGATTATTATGAATGCATAAAACTGTCCCAAAAAAGGCACATTAACCCTTCAGTGGTTATTGAGATAACAGCTTACAAGCAAAACTTTACCATGAATTTCTAAGTTGAAAAAGGGGAGAAAAATCAGCCTAAATGCAAGGTAGAATTATGGATCTTTGTCAGTGACCTACAATTATGACCCTAAATGCATATGTGAAGTTTTAAATAAATATCTTTAATAGTTATTGAGATATGTAAAACTTGCATGTAAACATTAACCAAGAGACTAAGTAGAAAAGGGGATATGAATCAGCCTTTATGCAAGATACAGTTATGGAACTTGGTCAGTGACATACAATTATGACCCTCAAATTATCACCCTAAGTGCATGTGTAAAGTTTCTAGTAAATATCTTTGAAGCCCTTTAACCTTTAACCAAAATTTCTAAGTTTCAAAGGGGCATAATTCTGTCAATATTGTAGGCAGAGTTATGCAATTTTGCAAACTGATGTACATTGTTACTATAAAAAAGTATTTTAATTTCAATTGAATATCTCAAGCAATAATTGAGATATTTGACTTTACAAAAAACATTTAACCAAAATTTCTAAGTTCCAAAGGGGCATAATTCTGTCAATATTGTAGGCAGAGTTATCCAACTTGTCAATCTGATGTACCTTGTTACTATAAATAATATTGCAAGTTTCAATTGAATATCTCAAGCAATAATTGAGATATTTGACTTTACAAAAAACTTTAACCAAAATTTCTAAGTTAAAAAGGGGCATAATTCTGTCAATATTGTAGGCAGAGTTATCCAAGTTGTCAATCTGATGTACCTTGTTACTATAAATAAGTATTGTAAGTTTCAATTGAATATCTCAAGCAATAATTGAGATATTTGACTTTACAAAAAACTTTAACCAAAATTTCTAAGTTAAAAAGGGGCATAATTCTGTCAATATTGTAGGCAGAGTTATCCAAGTTGTCAATCTGATGTACCTTGTTACTATAAATAAGTATTGTAAGTTTCAATTGAATATCTCAAGCAATAATTGAGATATTTGACTTTACAAAAAACTTTAACCAAAATTTCTAAGTTAAAAAGGGGCATAATTCTGTCAATATTGTAGGCAGAGTTATCCAACTTGTCAATCTGATGTACCTTGTTACTATAAATAAGTATTGTAAGTTTCAATTGAATATCTCAAGCAATAATTGAGATATTTGACTTTACAAAAAACTTTAACCAACGCAGACGCCGACGCGGACGCTGACGCCGACGCCGACGCCGGGGCGACAACAATAGCACTCATATTCTTCGAATAGTCGAGCTAAAAATGGGAGACTGAGAAGTGTTCATGGCCAGACACAATGATGTCCATAAAGATGTTATACTGCCAGATTAATGAATGGTATTTAAACATCTATAAAGGTCAGTGTTTTCTAGTTGATTGTTATAATATTTACTGCCTGCAAGTCATTGTTTGCACGGATTAGTGTTCCTTGTTTCTTAATGGTAAATGAACAAAATCAGCTAAATCTTCGATGACAAACAGAATAGGATTGTGCCGGGTAATTTGGGTCAGACTCATATAGCTTTTAAAGATTCGTATTTCATGAATTTTATAACATACTCAGGTTAGTTGTTAAAAGAAGGTCAGACTGAAGTACCCATAATTAACCTATCTGAACTTGTGGAAAGCCTTTTATTTTTCTTTAGTCTGTTTACATGCAGTAAAATAATTAAATGTCAACTGGAAAATTAATTTTGTTTGTTTATTCTGTAAACTTGAATTTAAAAGCCAACTTGGGAAGCATTCTACTTTTGTTTATTCTATTAACATGCAGTAATATTAACTTGAGAACTAAACAGAATCATTATGAAGAAAATTATCAACAGTTTTCAACTTTAAATATTTGTCTGTTGTGTTTAGTAAATTTTCCCATGATTTCTAGAATATCAGAGATCACAATTATATCGTAATTTTTAAGTATAAAAATAATATAGTTATAATTTTGTTTTACAACAATTGTACAGGACTTTGTGAGATGGCCCTCGTATCTGTGCATTATAATAAATGCCCCCAAAAAATCTTTGAATACTGCAATTTCCTTTATCCCTTACCCTACTGTATTTACTAATGTGAATTTAAATTTGTTTCATTAAAAAGTCAAGCATCTATTAGTTATAGCTCATAAACTCTTAAGACTATTTATATTCCAGACAAAATTATTTGCTTTTTGCACAAAATTGCCAATAACTGGAAACAAATAGTACATTTTAATAATCATTTTAATGCTCCGAGACATCTCCGTACAGACACATAATTTTCAACATTAAAACAAAATAATTTGCAACTTTTGTTTAAAGGTTTTAGATGTATTTTCTTTGGCAAGAAAGTATGCTTTAAATCATAAACAAAGCTAACATAACAATTGTATCGCCCAACAAGAGGCAGTCATAAACTGCCAAATCCCCAACAAATAAGGAGAAAATACATTTCAAAAGTGAGAGTCTGTTTGTTTACCTTTAAATCTCAGAGAAAGGATTGGATTTGTTGCTGTATTAGAAGAATAATCCTGCAAATATCCTTTTGTAAACCTGACCTAGTATCTAGTCATATATGCACATCAAAGCATTATAATGGAATTACATTGATCACATTTACCTGTGCCACTTTTGCGAATCTGTAAAAATTGTTTTGCACAGCTGTGCATATATTTTGATATGACGTCATTTGCATTATGCAACATAGTGTAAAGACACACTAAATGTTACTGTTATTAACTATAGGCCAGTCAATGAGAAATGACTCTTTTATAACTTTAAACGGTCTTCATTTTTAGTATTTGATACATAGAATATTAAATTGCAGAAAGTCCATTACTGAATTTAATAGAATTATATTATGCTCGCATAATATAATTCTGTTCAAATCATTCAATAAATTCAGTATTGATTTTACACTCATTCAATATTGTCTATTTATTTCTCTGAAAAGAGTTCCTTGCAGCTCAATTTGGCCAGGCATTATCAGCGTCTGTGTGAAACACTGCTTCTATTAATTAAACCATCACCCAGGCTTTATTGTATTTGGTAAAAAAAACCTGTTAGGCAGTTTAGTTCATTAGATAGAATTGAAAGCTAAATCACCAAGCATCACAAAAACCCCTGCAGAACAATAAGTAACCTCATTGTCTGGAAATTAATACCATACTAAAATTACAATTTGCTAGATAATAATGAAATTATAAAATACTTGATGATTCTATTGAGAAAACATACATGATTAGATTTTGTCTGAAGTTGTCATTAATCCCATTCATATAGAAAATATATATGGCAATAAAAAAGACTAATATCAGTGGCCTTATTGTCAGTATAAAATATTTTTCAGTTTATACAAATGAAGTACTTTAACAAAGATGGCAGTATAAATAGTTTGTCTTTTTTATTGCTAAAACATTTATATCAACTACAAATTTCGAGGTGTAAAGTGCTAAGACAGTTTGCAGACAAAAACAAACACCCTCAGCTGATCTATAGAAATGGTTTGATTGAGTCTGTACATGACAGAAAATGAAAAAGAGCAACATCCCTCATGCCCCCTCAGCATCAGTTCTCAATTTTCAACACTTAGAAGTGATGGAAACAATGATCCAGAAGGACCAGAATAATAAAGCTATACTGAAATAAATAACCTTTAATAGGGATACAAAAGTCTGACAAAATGGTCAAACATAGTCTTTGTGAGGGATAAAAGCCCCACATCCCAATTACAAGGTTAGTCAGTACCCTAACTAAATATCATATTACAAATTTACAATATAGGACATTTGGCTGATTATCTAATTTAAGTAAGAATAATGTTCTTATTATTCTTCAGAAGAAATTGAAATAGACACATAAAAAAACAGAGAGAGAGACAGAAAAATAAGTGAATTTGTATCATTTTTACATTTCTAAAATTTGTGTCCTACTTTAACACCCATTTTGATGTCACAGATAATGTATTTTAACTGCCATTTTGATGTAAATTTTATAGCTACAGCAGAACATTAGGACATGAAAGTAAAGCTTACATCTGCATAACTAAAATGCTAAAACAGGAGGTGTATCTGAATTTACAATTTTTTTATATCTAAGGATACCATTTCTTACATAATTTTATAATATATAACTTTTTTTTAAAGACATCTCCTAGATAGAAAATCATGCAATTCAAATATATATTTCAGATCTGCTCTAGTTAATGTACAAATTGTATATTAACTGTAAAATCAGTAATATTTGTTAGCATTGATTTTCATGGATTTCGTGGGTAAGCATATCCAAAAATTTAAGACCCCAACAAAAAATCTTCTGATATTAAGCCTTTATTATCAACAAATTCAAAATTCATGGATTTATGTGCCCACAAAATAGTTCAATTTCAAATATCAACGAAATTTCTTGCCCACGAATTTATGTGATTTCACAGTATTCTGATCTATAAGATTATTTACTTCACAGGAAGCTCAGCTTAACTGCTTTTAAAATAAATGTATTGTACAATGAAAATAGTGTGCTTATGACATCTTGACGATTTAAAAACCTTATTTGAGCCGCGTCACGACAAAACCAACATAGTGCGTTTGCGACCGCGCAGTCTGATCAGGATCCATGCTGTTCGCTTACAAACCCTATAACAAGTAGTGAAACTGATAGCGAACAGTATGGATCCTGATCAGACTGCGCGGATGCGCAGGCTGGTCTTGATCCATGCTGGTCGCAAACCCATTATGTTGGTTTTGTCGTGACAAGGCTCATTTCTCCTTGAGCTACCTTGCATCGTTTTTATTTCTATTTTTCTGCTTGTCTGGCAGTAATGTGCATTTCCTGGTAAAATAATTTATCACTAATGAGTTTCAAAACTATAATCATAAATATTATAGGTTGATGTATTATAATTGTCTCTTCAAGTGGGTGTTCTGCGAAGTTAACATTATTGTAAAGAATATCTCTTTTAAATTAAGACAAAAATCAGAATTTAAAATTGAAAAGTATCTGAAATAATTGAGAAAAAGAAATATAAATAGATCAGCTACTAGATGTTGCTAATATTGTGAAATACAAGACAGCAGCTCTATCAAATAGAGCTAGGTTATTGCAAGGCAAAATGTATGGTGGTAAACCACAGCGTTTTATTAAAAAGCAATTATTTATGGTGGTATACCACCCCGTATACTGTATGTTGTACAATAATAATAACAGGTGTTAAAATTTTATGACAGATTTTCGTGCATTAACGTCTACAGATGTAGGATGCACATTTAAAGCATGAACTCACATATTTAAATAAAACATGCAACACAGCAAGTTTTTTTGTCTGTTCATGTATATTATGAATAACATGAAGAAAACTTGATATTTGATTTGAATTTGAGCATTAAGTAATAGAAAAAGCATCGAAACACAAGGCTTTAAAATCAGATTGCTGAGTGTTTTGATGTACGTTCTTTCTCTTTTGTATCATAGGCAAAATTAAAAACACAATTTCAGTTGTCACAATATGAAACCTCAGGAAACTATGAAACAAGACAGTGATATCATCTCGGGTAATTTTTTGGCATTTATAAAGATCACAGTGCTTGAGATGATTCCTTGTTTCATGAGTTGAGTGATAAAAGTTACACACAAAGCAGGAAAAAATATCTCATAAGCCAAAAATTTAATGCATTATCCCAAATATAAGTTAGAACAAAGAGACCTAGGTGTAATTATTTAAGTAAAGGGGAAAATAAGGTTTTTATATTAATTATATTAATATTTAATATTTTATATTATTTTCTGGAAATTAATACTATACACAAATAACAATCATGCTGAAAAATGTAATTAAGGAAATACTTGCTTGGTAAAATGTAATGTTGTAAACTTCTAAAGGGTCAAAATAAAGGAGAGTGTTTGAGAGTGTTTCAATAAGCTTATAGCTTCCAACACAATCGAACTAAAATAAATTTGTATAAACTAAAATAAAGGAGTTATAGTAGAATACATTATATTGAAAACAAAAACAACAGCGACTGGATGTTAACAGTGTTGTGAGTAGGGGAATACATCAACAATTTCAAAGCATAAAGTAAAAGTACTTATATTTCCAAAAGGAGTTAACATTTTAGGTTTATTCAGCTTTATTAGCCAGGCACTGGCAGCAATATGAGAGAATGTCTGTGTGAAAGCACTGCTTCTATTAATTAAACCATCACCCAGGCTTTATTGTATTTGGTAAAAAAGAACCTGTTAGGCAGTCTAGTTCATTATATATAACTGAAAGCTGAAGCACCATGCATCACAAATATCCCTGCAGAACAATAAGTAAACTTATTGTCTGGAAATTAATACCATACTCAAATTACAATCATGCTGGAAAATGTAATTGAGGAAATACTTGATAATTGAGCCTAAGGTGGAAAAATAGATGATTATTTTTTGCTTGGCATTGTTCTTCACCTCATAAGTTGATGTCATATATATATAGGCATATCATTCTGCCATACAAGGGGATGATTACTCATACAAGTGGCTTTCTCATTTATTCAATAATATTTTTCATTTTTATAGATGAAAAAAAGAAAATCTCTATGATCCAAAAGACCAAATTTCGTCAAAATCAGCAAGTATCCCAAGTTTCAATGTAATTATTTTAAAAGATTGGAAAGCTAAACCTTAACCAAAATTATAGATTTTAAAAGGTGCATAATTTTGTCACAATAATTTTCTGCACAATAACCTAAAAGAAGAGACCGTGATCATATACAATTATTACAGTCATTTTCAATGCAATATTATTATCAGATAGTGTTCAGTGAAACGTCAGATGGTACAAGAAATTGACAAAGATAATTATAAGTGCCAACATTTAGGCATATGTGAATGCCAGTGTGTGTAGGCCAGTGTGTGTATGACAGCTTTCCCTATTTCTCTCATAGTCAAGCTAAAAACTCTGAGAAAAATATCAGCTAATTTGATCCCAATTTTACTTTGTCATCAGACTTAATGTTGTTACTGAATAACCAGACATATTTTATTGATGTTGATGGAAAATAGAAAATAAAACAAAGGTAAAACATACTTTACCAACAAGTTAAAAACAGAGTTATTTTTCAAGTTTGACAGTTTAATGGCAAAATCTTAAAAGATAAAGTCCCTTTCTATTACCACATAAGTGGATATTTATGAGTCACAAAAATTTGTTATTTATTTTTTGAAATATACATTGTTAGTTTGACATGATCACACATTTCTTTGTCATAATTTGAAACATTTTGTTATATAAATAACCTATTGTGATACTAACACATATATTGTTTTGATGTATTAAGACCAAATTTAAACCAACAAGCAATGAGAAAATAAATCTCACTACCTGAACAGTCAAACATGTCCATGTTAGATGCTGTATGAAAACGTGTTTTCAAATGAAAGAAGAAAAATTGCCAAAAAAAGAAAAATATTTTGCACGATCAAATATTTGCGAATAATTTCATTTCGCAAAAATCACAAATAATTCCTTGTCGCAAAATTAACCACTTATACAGTACTTAAAAAATGAGGCAAACATATTCATTATCTTGTGGGGATCTAATTTCAAAGGGTTTCACTCATTTTTATATTCTATTCAATTTACAAAGTAAAGGTATCATTTTCAATCAGAACACTAAAGTGACACAGGGCTCAGCTGCTTAGCAAGAATTATGCAATGAAAACAACATAAAGCTAACTTATTGTCTATTATTGTTTTGCTTTGTCTGACACTAATGTGTATTTCAATGTGAAATAATTGTTTACTAATCAGTTTCTAAAATAAATGCATTTTATAAACACATTTAAAGTGCTCTGAAGATGCCTGTTAGTTAAAATCCAATAACAATTCCACAAACAAATCAAAAATAGAAAAACAAAATATCATGCAATATGCTACTGGCATTACATTTAGAGATCTTTTAAGCAGTTTCTACAACTGTTAATTTACCGTACCATTAAAAGTTGCACAACCAGATGTGACATCTCAATAATAATTGAAACAGAAACAATTCCTTTAAAAATAGCATCTAGGAATGTACTTTTATGCATTCTTACTATTCTTTCAGGTGAGAATGAATGGGAGAAAAAACTAAACACAGAAGATCACAAAATCATTACCTGAATATTGTCATTTATTAACCATTTGTTTGCAGTAAAGAGCAGTAAACACATTCTACGAATAGTATCATCTACTTGCATTATAACACAGATGGATAGGTAAAACCTAGATTCAATCACAGATTATTAAAAACTGATTTATTTCATTGATTTATTTTTCTATTTATTTATCAAAACTGACATTAAAGTTTAAACATTTTATTCCTGAATATCGCCTGGTGTTTCCTTTAGTTTTACCCATGTCCGAGTTGCATGCTATCCAATGCCATCATTTTACCGCATTTTATAATTTAACAGTGTGAAAAAAAAGGACATAATTTTTTGCGTATTTAAGAAGGAAACTGCATGCCTAGGATGACATTTCGCTGTTATTAATGAACTTATTAATTTGTATGCTTTTGTAAGAAAATAGTTACAGATGAAAAACTGCCTCCGTGGTCGAGGGGTTACAGTCGATGACTTCTAATCCAGTTACCTCTCTGGCGTGGGTTCGATCCCTGGGAGATACTTTGGTAGTTTAGCGCAGAGGAAGGTAGTCTAGTACTCTCCAGGAACGATGGTTAGGAAACTACCCGCCTATATGACTGAAATACTATTTATGCAAGACAGTCAGGTTTTAAGAAACTTATTAACAATATAGTTTGGCAGTAAAATTATATAGAGGATATTTGTTTGTGTGTAAGATAAAATTTTATTTCATCGAGTGGGCTTTAAAAACAGTATTAGCACGAGTGCGTAGCAAATAGTGAGACTACTGTTTTTAAAGTTCACGAGATGAAATAAAATTACATCTTACACAACAAACAAACAAATTTTCTTTTTATCTTATGCTAAAAAAACAAGTAAAAACGAAATTTCCTGAATATTAACATTAATATTTAAATCTGTTTTCCCCATTGTGAGCTTCATTTAGTCGATTTTCTCATTAAATACAACAAGTCTTGGGCTGAAAAATAAGTTCGACAATCAACGTTAAATGGAGGTGATATTATTCATTTTATTAAAAAAAAAATGAATGATTGCTTGTTTTAATAATAAAAACTAACAATTATAGTAGGAGAAAAAGTCCAACCATCCATCCATATTTCTGTTACTGCGAATTTATATTAGACCTGGCTTTGTGAAATGTAAGCGGCCGCCATTTTTAAAAGTCGTGTATTTCACTGGAGGAAAGTTAACTGTGTTTGATTTAGAGGGATATCATTTGGATTTGTTAGTCATACACCTTTTTAAAAGAAAGAAAACTTATTTGAGGATTGTAACAGACAATAAATAAGAGTTGACAGATGTGTAACCATTAAAAAAGCGGCTAGGAAATTGGAAAACTTGGAATTCTTACGAATGCTGGGTTGTTTACTTATTCTTTGGGCTGATGGCTGTCATTGCTTTTCAAGTTTTCATAAAGCATGCGGCAGTTATTGCTCGAAGGATACTTAAATATGAACAAATGTCATCAAGAGAATTTTTGCATGTGGAAGGAATGTATTTTTCAGACTGTAAAAATGAAACAATAAAATTAGAGACAATATTTGGTGATTGGTAATTTGAATGGAAAGAAGTAAGTTTTCTTCTTTTTATTAATTTGACATTCAAGTTATTTATCAATTTCAGCTTTGCTTTTCTCTAAACATTGTCAGAATTGTGAGCAAAAATAAAATTGAGGTACCACATGGAGAAAATCTTAAACAAGAAACATGGCAATGCCATGAAACCAGGTTTTCAATTATCACCATTGTAGATAAATATGTTGTATTTGAAATACAAATACAAGCAACAAACAATGTAACTATGTGCAATGTAAAACATGAATAATGTAGGAGGAATTGCCACTGAAGAAGTGTTCACTATAATATTATGTATAAGGAAAAAAACAAAGGGCCATAATTAGGTCAAAAACTATCCAATCACAAAACCCCGACAATATGTGCCAGGGTGCTTGATGACAAAGCTTCTGTGAAAGTTTGAACAAAATCCGTTGAGAAATGTAGGACGAGTTCAGCACAGAAGAATTTGTTCACTATAATTATATTGATAATTCTGTATAATGAAAAACAAGTTACAAAGTAGACATGAAATAATATATCATATCTTTTTTAAATTACCTCCAAAGATGATATGACCTTTGACTGCCAAATCAAGTTAAAATCATGTAAACAGGATTTTCAATGTTAATGTCACTGTGACCTTGACCTTGGAGCCAGCCATCTTGATGTGGTAAACATTTGTCTGAAGTTTCATCAAAATTCTTCAAAGGGTTGAAGAGTTACAGAGCGGACAGGATTTTCAATGTTAATGTCACTGTGACCTTGACCTTGGAGCCAGCCATGCGGAACATGCGTTCTGCACGTCATCTTGATGTGGTAAACATTTGTCTGAAGTTTCATCAAAATTCTTCAAAGGGTTGAAGAGTTACAGAGCGGACACAATTTCGTTTGACGCCCGCCCGCCCATCCGCCCATCCGCCCGCCATACCCCAATCTAATAACCAGGATTTTCAAAATTGAAAACCTGGTTAAAAAGTAATTTCGTCATTGAAAAGTGTGAAATTATATTTTGATAATTTTCACTGTGAAATTATCAAATATAATTTTCACGGCTAAATCAGTAATCCACTGAAAAGAATAAAATTATATCTATCAAACCAACTTTTCCTTTTAATGAAATAACAGAGCAAACACTTCACACATGTCAGACATTCAGTTGTTTGTAGCTTATTTTAACAATGTACTGTTGTTTTGCATGGCCACAAGAATGCATGCAAGATTATTACATTTGTTGGTGACAAGTTAAAATGAGATCTAAATTAACACGACAATATGCTCGTCTTTTCCTGGCTTTTGTCCTCCGAGAGAACACATAAAACCAATAATATCACTTTGAGAGACAAGTTGAGGCAAGTTTATACCTTCCTTGAAGGCATTTATTCATATACAGCTTCTGCTGAAACAATATTTGCAACCTAGAGAATATTACGCAGTGAATGTTGCTGACTGCGTAATAGTAACTAAAATGTAAATTTACAAAACTTAGCACTCCTTGTAAGATGAATTTGCTATTTTCAGTGTTGTAAAAAATGGAGAATATCTTTGTTTTGCAGGAAAATATTACATTAAATCCATTCTTAGAAAATTCATACTTTTTCTGAAAAAATGTAGAATATCAAACACAATAATGTTGAATATGGAATAAAGCAGAACAAGAAAATTCCAGAACCTATATGAACCAGAAATATTATCCATACACAAACAGAGATACAGAAGATTCAATACAAACCGTAACTTAAAAAATCTTAAGGAAAAAATATGGCACATGTTCAACCAATTTTTCTTCATTTTCACATTGAAGATTGCTTATGCTTTCACATGGAGCCATATTTTCGTCATGTACAGAATGGATTGTGTACAAAACTGGTCAAAAAACACAATGTTTTGACTGAAAAGTCTTCATCAGGTATCTGGTCTTAATTTAATATTAGACATTTGCAGTATCATTAAAGGTTTTATGGGGAAATATAAGAGTATCAGACTGAGACTTTAACTACTGCTATATTGTACAAACCTTGACTGGTACCATGGGGCTGTATATTGTCTTCATAATGAACACCATCAGTCTCTATATGCTGCTTGAAGTTCTTCCATCGTGTGTCCTTTGTTGGGTCTACCATACAAACCTATTGTAAATTATAGCCTATTTTACTTACTTATCTATCGGCATTTTCAATGCGCGTAATACATATTGCAAAATCAGTCATTAATTTTTTCCCAAGTTTTAATTTCTTGAAAACTGTTGGCTAATCTTGAGACTTTGTTTGTTTGTTTCATTTAACGCCTTTTCCCAACAGTATTTCAGTCATATAGGCGGGTCCTTTCCTAACCATCGTTCCTAGAGAGTTACACCAGTACTAGACTACCTTCCTCCGCGCTAAACTACCAAAGCATCTCCCGAGGATCGAACCCACAATAGAGAGGTAATTGGATAAGACATGGAGCTTTAACACACAAGGACAAAAGGTAAATATGGGACATGTAGGTAAACTGTACAAATTTCCTATCAAGCTAATATAACAAGCAGTCTGAATAGATATATCTGACCATAAAAACAATGGTAGACCTGCCTACAGGTGAAGTTATGAAAATCTAACTTAACTATCTTTTTATCAGCAATCAACTAACTGTTACTGATACTTACACAATGATGAACAGTCTCTGGAACAGAATCTTGTCCCTTTAGATCTATCCATGTTGGGAAGTACATCAATCTCTCCTGCAAACAATAATCTAAATATATGATAACAATACCATAAATATACTAAACAAATATTCTTTTCTACTGTTAGCCAAGAGATGGCTGAAGATATAATATATTCCTTGAGGTAGACACTAGCATGATCCTTTTCTAATATGCAATTCTTCACAAACTTTCACTTGTATTTGTCAAATTGTTTCTTTTATTATCATTTCAGGTTTACCATAGTTTCTCAAATATAAAATAGAGAGTAATGATAGCACTCAATCCCTCATCAGTGTTTATTCAAACATACATACATTCTCACAAAAAAAGGATAAAATCCAAAGATCTAAAACATTGCAAGGTTTCGCATGACCTACTTTTGATTCAATGTAACCAAAATTTAACTTTGTCAAAACTTTCAACGAGTCATAAATTCTGAACAAGTTAAATGAGTAATTCAAGAAAACTGTGACCTAGTCTTTCCATTCATTTGACCTTCTTTTTTACCCAAACTAAACAATATTCATGAAGACAATTAAGGCAAGATTTGATGAAGATCAAATAATAATTATATCCTTTAGAATGTTAACAAAGGTTTTCTTTGATTTGACCTGGTGAACTAGTTCTAGACCCAATGTCACCTATATTTAATCTTGTGAGATGAATCTTTCAAGGTATTCTGGAGATCAGATAAAAATTGTGACTTCTAGAATGTTAACAAGGTTTTTCTTTGATCTGACCTGATGAACAACAATATCTGTAAGCGTATTTATAAAGTTTGATGCCATGAACATCATTTTTGGCTTTACAAAAAAGTATATAGAATAATATCATTGGTTTAAACATATTTCTTTAAGCTCGGTTGCGAAACAAGTTCTTGCAACTTATATTAATCACTTTCGAGTCCGCTTCCTGGAACAAACAAGTACTGGTGGGTTATGAAGACACATGGTCGTGACCTGAGAAGGGCTCGAACCCATGATCTCTGGGTTGAGAGGCAGACACCTTAACCACTAGGCCACCGCTCCCCTTTAAATATCATTAGTGCATTTTTCATAAAAAAGTACTTTATTCAGTGTATTATTTTAAGTAAATCCCTTGTCTTCCCAGAATATAAACTACATGCACCAGTTAATGATCAGTACAGTAGTGTATTGTTGGATTGGAATGTAGAGCTGAGTATCTTTTTTAAATGACATAACAAGGACATATTTTCCTGGCACCTAAAAATGACATTTTTCAACTGAGAACTATTTTTAATGTATTAATGAATAATCATCCAAAATCTGAAAATCACCTTCCATTGGTACTGTAAGTGTTTTGATTTAATATTGGTACTTTTGTGAATACACAACATAAAATATGAGGATTGCACTGCACTTGGGCTTCCAGATAAAACTTTTGAAATTCTTTATTCTTATATAGATTTAACTTTTCTATATACAGTCAAACGTGTATTAAGCGACCGTGCAAGGGAAACACCAAAAACGGTCGCTTAATGAAACGGTCTCTTAAGACAGTCAGCATGATATAAAAGTCAAAATTTATAAATGACATCTTTTTTATTCGATGGGATTGTTTTTCAAATTCATTTTTATATAAATGTTGAATAATAAGTACGCTCCGATAATCTAAACGGATGCAAATGTAAAAATAACGTTCTGATATTTATTGACAAAACAGTTTTGATCCATTACGTACATGTTTGACATTTTTTCCAGAATTTTTTAACTTCTCCGTTGTTTTTCCTTGTCTCCAACACTAAAACCCTATTATGGAAGATGTTTTCTGCTGTGCATTTTTTCATTTGAAATAAACAAACTACATCTATTTGTTACGATTAATTTAATGGTGGATCAAGTTCAAGGTCAATTCAATGCAGTCTAAATGTCAACAAGCGAAGCGTATACACCATCTCAGTATGGGCGGAGCGTTGCATTGTTTATCCGATATTATTGGATAATACACGTCACGCGTATACTTAACTTCATTTGCATACGCTAAAACGGTATGGGAAATAGAGTTTTTCACACGTTTATTGTTGTGTTTTGATTGCTGACACTTGTGACATAACGAGGTGGCGTTCTCTAAAAACACAATTACTTAACAGGTAAAAGTGGTCGTTTAATGAAAAGATTGATGTCAATTAGGTGACTAATTAGCGGTCGCTGGTCGCGTTGAGCAAAAGTCGCTTAATACATTAAAGATATAGAGAGAAAATGATCGGGGGGAATTTAAAGTGGTCGTTTAAGACAAAAGTCGCTTAATACACGTGGTCGCATGGGCAAGTTAGACTGTATCTGACACTGACAGAGTAGTGAAGGAAATAAAACCTATATTTCTACTTAACTTGCAATCAACAGAAATTAGAAAAAGATATTATACTTGAAAATCTTTTTTTCCATTAAAGATCCCATAGTAACGTCTCTAGGTTTGTTTCCTCAAAATCTCTTATGGAAGTCTAACAAAAGCCAGCATAATGGGACTCCTAAATTTATTTCCTTCCCCCCATAATTAATGACATTTTGTTTTTATTTGTTAAGATTTCATCTGAACATCAAATGCCAAGGTTACCAATCGGCACATTTCTAAAATCAATTAAGAAAAAAAAAACCACCAAACTTCTCACCACATTATTTCAGGAAGATAAATGTATGTTCTCTATGGTAGAATAATTCTTGTCCTATAAACTAGCTACAAATCTCCCTAACATAACAGATTTTCACTTCCAAAAACCTAACATGTTGCAAGTATTTTAAGTGGATGGTGGATTAAAGTATGTTAGCTGTTAATCACTACATGCTATTAAGGCCATAAAAGGAAAATGCCAAGAATGCTCTCAACTTTATAAGACTATCTAGACCTCTAGTCTCAAGAATTGTAATACCATTAATCATATCTATTCACTAAATTAAATATAGAGATATATATATATATATAATTATATCATTAGCTCTGACATTTCTGCACTAATGTTAAGTTGTGTTGAATTAAGCTCAAGTTTTCAACAGTGGTTAATGAACTATATGTACCAGTAGATAAGCACCTATCAGATATACTTATATTTTGTACCAGTAATATGGTATCTTATAAAAGCCTGTAACTAAACTTCTAACATAAATAATCTGATTCAGAGTTTGAAGACAAATAAAATTAGTACACAAACTGTGGCCAACAAAATCGTAAAAGAAAAATAATGCAAAATTTGGCTATATCAGGTCTCCAAGTCCCCTCCCTAATGACTTCATCAAGCAGCATTAATCAAAGGGCTGCAGCTCTATGGTATTTTCTGATTTTTGCAATCTAAATCATACTGACTATCTGTATGTACTTTCCTGTATAAGTTTATTTTTATATACTATAATTCATCTTACGCAGCGACAGCGTTTTGATTTTCTTCTATAACAGTTTGAGATTGATACATATGGAATTTTGCATGAAAAAAATAGAATTGCCTCGACTAGGATTTGAACCATAGGCCTCTCACACCTTCAACGAGACCGCTTACCTCTGCACCACGGCGAAGTTATACATATGTACCTTGAATAAAAACGAATACATTATGTAATTCTAAATTGAGAATTTCCATTTCGTGTTTGTAATCCTTATTAATTTCGAGGTATTTTGTTCACGATAAACCTGTTGTTTAACACTGATGAAAACTAGAACTGCCACTATCATGGCGTGAATACCCCCGCATACCACTTTGTCAGAATCAACAGTGGCCATTTAGAGCTCAAGGACAACCTCCCTGCCAAATCTGAGGTTACTAAGCCATTACATTGCTAAGTTATGTATTCTACATGCTTCAAATGTGAAAATGTCAAAATCAATACATTGCGGACAGGACATTCTTTAGCAATTGAGAAGAAAAGCTTTTTTTTTTTTGTCAAGGTCCCTGTGACCTTGACCTTTGACCCAGTGACCTCAAAATCAATAGGGGTCACCTTATTGTCATGATCATCATCCATGCCAAATATGAAGACTGTGGGTCAAAGGAATCTTAAGTTAATGGGTGGACAAACTTTTTGAAGTCGAAGTCCCTATGACCTTGACCTTTGATCCAGTGACCTCAAAATCAAAAAGGGGTCATCTACTAATCATGATCAACATCCATGCCAAATATGAAGACTGTGGGTCAAATATAAAATAGAGAGTAATGATAGCACTCAATCACTCATCAGTGTTTATTCAAGCCCAAGTTTTAAACAGTGGTTAATGAACTATAATGTACCAGTAGATAAGCACCCATCAGATATACTTATATTTTGTACCAGTAATATGGTATCTTATAAAAGCCTGTAACTAAACTTCTAACATAAATAATCTGATTCAGAGTTTGAAGACAAATAAAATTAGTACACAAACTGTGGCCAACAAAATCGTCAAAGAAAAATAATGCAAAATTTGGCTATATCAGGTCTCCAAGTCCCCTCCCTAATGACTTCATCAAGCAGCATTAATCAAAGGGCTGCAGCTCTATGGTATTTTCTGATTTTTGCAATCTAAATCATACTGACTATCTGTATGTACTTTCCTGTATAAGTTTATTTTTATATACTATAATTCATCTTACGCAGCGACAGCGTTTTGATTTTCTTCTATAACAGTTTGAGATTGATACATATGGAATTTTGCATGAAAAAAATAGAATTGCCTCGACTAGGATTTGAACCATAGGCCTCTCACACCTTCAACGAGACCGCTTACCTCTGCACCACGGCGAATTATACATATGTACCTTGAATAAAAACGAATACATTATGTAATTCTAAATTGAGAATTTCCATTTCGTGTTTGTAATCCTTATTAATTTCGAGGTATTTTGTTCACGATAAACCTGTTGTTTAACACTGATGAAAACTAGAACTGCCACTATCATGGCGTGAATACCCCCGCATACCACTTTGTCAGAATCAACAGTGGCCATTTAGAGCTCAAGGACAACCTCCCTGCCAAATCTGAGGTTACTAAGCCATTACATTGCTAAGTTATGTATTCTACATGCTTCAAATGTGAAAATGTCAAAATCAATACATTGCGGACAGGACATTCTTTAGCAATTGAGAAGAAAAGCTTTTTTTTTTGTCAAGGTCCCTGTGACCTTGACCTTTGACCCAGTGACCTCAAAATCAATAGGGGTCACCTTATTGTCATGATCATCATCCATGCCAAATATGAAGACTGTGGGTCAAAGGAATCTTAAGTTAATGGGTGGACAAACTTTTTGAAGTCGAAGTCCCTATGACCTTGACCTTTGATCCAGTGACCTCAAAATCAAAAAGGGGTCATCTACTAATCATGATCAACATCCATGCCAAATATGAAGACTGTGGGTCAAAGGAATATAAAGTTATTGGGCAGACAAATTTTTTGAAGTCAAAGTCCCTGTGACCTTGACCTTTGACCTGGTGACCTCAAAATCAATAGGGGTCATCTACTAATCATGACTAACCTCCATGCCAAATATGAAGACTATGGGTCAAAGGAATCTTAAGTTATAGGGCGGACAAGCTTTTTGAAGTCAAGGCCCCTGTGACCTTGACCTTTGACCTAGTGACCTCAAAATCAATAGGGGTCATCTACTAATCATGACTAACCTCCATGCCAAATATGACGACTGTAGGTCAAAGGAATCTTAAGTTATTGTGCCGGACGGACAAGCTGATTCCAGTATACCCCCCTTACAACTTTGTTGTGCGGGGGTATAATAATTTAGTGAAAATCTTCTCGTCAAAACAGTCCGACATGTATATATTCCACTACTCGACAGTCAGATTTATTTGTGTACTACGCTCTGGAGTATTCGGTAATCGACATAGCTAAAAACAGCATTTTCATTGACTAAAATGATATTCGCTTTACGGAAATAGCCGAACATTTTTCATTGGGTAAAAAAGATATTCATCCGCGAAATTTGTGATTGTAACCTCATATTTCTGTTGACTAATCTAAACTTTTAATGCACTGTAATTCGTTAAATGCCTACATTAAAAATTATTCTTTCTTTTAAATTGCTGGTTTTTAAGCAGTTTTGAGTGAGAACTACTTTGCGTTGTTAGGACTGTTAGGAAATTTTGTGTTAGACCGTGGATGTTAGCTATGTATTTACTGATCTTACGATCAGAAAATACAAAAAAGCAATAAAAACATACAGCCATCTTCTTGACATCGAATGAGTGGAGTGTAGCTGAGCAAACAACCATCTGTAAACGTTTGCCGTCGTTTGTAACCTTTGGTATCTGGGCATGTAGACGATTTATCAGATCTGTATAGCCTTGACTTAACAATCCATCCTGAAGTATATAATATTTCATATTAAAACATCATAAAATTTGTGTAGGTTGGTTGTTACATCTCAAATTATAATAAAATTACTATTCAGTTTCATGTGTCAGTTTCTTATCAAAAGCAAATCAAGTAACTGTATACTTGAAAGCTTAGAAATATATATGATATCAAAGGATATCGTTTTATCATAGTGTCATGGTTTAACTGCTGTGTCTTAACATGTCATTGCTCCAACAAAATCAAGAGTCTCAAGAGGGCCATCATAGCCCTGGGTTTACCTATTTTTTAGCTCTATAAAGATTTGCAAAGTTTTCTTATAGGAATACACATCTCCCCATCCTTGTGGACCTAATTTTGAATGCTTTCTCATGAATCAAAATTATTTTAAAATTATTTGTAGACAATAAAGTATAAGAATTACAACCAAAAATCAAAATATATATGTATAACAGATTAGATCTATATATAGTTTTAAACCTTGGCAAAAGTGATCCTGCTTTTCTACACATGGTTCATTATTAACTTTTACCTCATATAGGCGTGTTTTGACGGTTTTTCCCCCCCCCCCCCCTTTTTGAGGAATTAAATAGTGAAATAGTCGTATTTGGCCCCAAACACTTGTTTTTTTGTTTGAGAATTGTTGTTCAAAACAATGATCACTTTTTCGGCGCCGCACCCTATCAAAAAGGTACATCAAGGGGGTGCTAGGAGGGTGATGTGCCCCCTTCTATTTGGGGGGTTTGAAGGAGGGCAGTAGCCTTTGTTTCTATCTTCTATCATCCATTAAGATGTTGCAGAGCTTTGAAATCAGTTTTTGATGGAAAAAACAACCCAAAATAGTGATTTTTGGCAATTTTGAGACATTGCCATGGTAATAGGAAATTTAAGACTGAGTATGCTGTTACAGAGGCTATGGTCCAGTCAATATTTGTGCCAAGTTTGATCAGTATTGAAGCATTTTTTATAGTTTCATAGCAGTTTCAACTTGTAGCTGGAGGTTTTTCAATGAAAACAGCCATTTTTCACAATATGCTCTGATGCAGTAAAAGGTAAATTTGAGGTCTGATATAGTATTATGATGGATTCTCAGATGTATGAGAAACAAGAGTTAAATACCACTTTGAAGTGGTAAGAAACTAAAAGCAGAATGTCAAAAAATATGGAACAGCAGCCACAAGAACAGCAAGGTATTTCAATTCCTGGTTTGATCCTGTTGGAGACTGTTCTTATTCCACCATGAAAATATTGTCATTTGATTTATTTGTTATAAAAGCTCCTCTAAACTAAAGTCTAAATGTACCTCCTAAGACATATCAAAACAATCAAATTACATCTATTCATTGTTTTCATATAAGGGAGATTTGGGGGGGGGGGGTTGACCCAACCCCCAAAGACATTATTATGAATCCACTTTATAACCGTGATAGCTATGTCCTTGCATCAATAGATTGTCTATGTTGGCTTGACAAACTTTATTTATTTAATTCATTAAATATTCAGTCTGCTTCTTTAATTAAATCATGTTCTAAGTTTTAATGAAAAATAGCATTTATTTTGGAAGCATTGATCTAAACAATAATTGTTTAATTAAAGTACTGACATGATGACAATGCAAGATTCTTTCTCTTTTTGATTTATAGGAAAATGCCTATGTACATATTATTTAATATTTCCTACAATTACACTTTATGCTGAAATGGCTTTCTGTCAAATCATTGTTCACTAATTAAGGTAAAAATGCCACAGCTGTTTAGCACTGAGTGAGACATTTTTAAAAAGAACGCAAGACCAAACATTACGTGACAAGACAAGGCTAAATCTGTACTTATTTATTAGTACTTTTTTATCATAATCAAAAAGCACTCACATTCCCAGTAGTATTTTCTCGTTAGATTACTATAAATGGAGAAGTATAAAAGCATGCAGATCTATTTTGGTATAATTTGATGTCAAATTATGTCACAGACTATGTCATTACAGCAACATTTATAGTAAGTCTTCTATAGATTAAGAAACCTACACATTTCCAAGACGATAAATATAAAGTTTAGGAATAATTACAAACAGACTTCGCTATCTATTACAGAAACCTGTGATTAAATGAATATATGTTGTTGGGTTTCTTTCATCAAGTTTTCTAAGAATCAATTAGGAAACAAATAATTGCAAATATGAAACTGATGAAATATGATATAAATTTATCTGTAAATATAAATATACTGATGTAATGTACGACGTGTAGAATCTTATCATTATCGTTTAATTATAATACTATATCTAGAACTTCAATCTCATTTTAAATTGTTTATTTAACTATAACTGAAACTAGAAATGTGTCCATAGGACACGGATGCCCCCACAGGCCACTGTTCTGTCAATCTTATGACTCTAGGTCAAATATTTTTTGGACTACATGTGCCACAAGTTGAAAACTAAAAGGGCCATAATTCTGTTAAATTTGGTTGCAGCAAAAATTCCTTCCTTTACTACCATCTACACATTAAGGTTGTTCATCCCTGAAAGTTTAAGCAAAATCTGCCATCCGGTTTAAGAGGAGTTGCGTTCACAAAATTTCTACATAGTATATAGTGAAAAAATCAACAAAGGGCCATAATTCTGTTAAATTTGGTCGCAGCAAAAATTCCTTCCTTTACTACCATCTACACATTAAGGTTGTTCATCCCTGGAAGTTTAAGCAAAATCTGCCATCCGGTTTAAGAGGAGTTGTGTTCACAAAATTTCTACATAGTATATAGTGAAAAAATCAACAAAGGGCCATAATTCTGTTAAATTTGGTCACAGCAAAAATTCCTTCCTTTACTACCATCTACACATTAAGGTTGTTCATCCCTGGAAGTTTAAGCAAAATCTGCCATCCGGTTTAAGAGGAGTTGCGTTCACAAAATTTCTACATAGTATATAGTGAAAAAAATCAACAAAGGGCCATAATTCTGTTAAATTTGGTCGCAGCAAAAATTCCTTCCTTAACTACCATCTACACATTAAGGTTGTTCATCCCTGGAAGTTTAAGCAAAATCTGCCATCCGGTTTAAGAGGAGTTGCGTTCACAAGATTTCGGGACGTACGGACGGACGTACGGACGGACACTCGGACGGACAAGTGCAATGCTATATGCTCCCACTCTGTGGGGGCATAAAAATCTAAATAAAGTTATTTGATAAGCAGACTTAATACACCGGTCACATATTCACGGAATACGCCCACGGAAGAGCCACGGATTAATTCCGGCATCGTCCGTAGCTACCCGTACTGGTCAGTAGCTCTCCGTATTGTAACCGTAATCAATCGTAGTAGTCCTTGTATATCCGTAGCGATCCTTGACAATTTTTGAACATGCACACAAATTTGCTACGGAAAAATCAACCGTAGCATATCCCTACTAGTCCGTATTAATCCGTACTGATACGTACTGGTCCGTACGAAAACCGTAATAGTCCGTACTGATTCGTAGTCCACCAACTTGTCAAGGATTTCCACGGTTTGGTACGGAGAACTACGTATGTGTACGGTTACCCTACGCATAAGCTACGGTTTTAATACCGATTAATACGGCATTGTCACGGAAAGCAACGATCGTAATACGTTGTACTACGGAGAGGCAAGGATTAGCACGGTCTTATACGGTTTATTGCGTCGCAACACGAAACGGTACGGAATGGTACGGCCCACCACTGTTTAGTACGGATGAATTAAGTATCATGTACTTTTTCAAGGGTATAAATACTACCTACTTGTTAAAAACAGACATATATATTTGCAGGAACATTTAATAAATGATAATTGCCATTTACTGGCTGCAACTTTATATTGAAATGGCTCAGAATGCGGAGGCAGTTGTCGAGCTGCTTAATGACATGCATAGAAGTAAATTTATATTAATATCGTACTACAATTCATAAGAAATAGAATAACATTTAATGTTACATATTTTACATACATTGAATCGTGAAAATGGAGTAAATATGTACATAAAACGAAGTGTCTCATAAGCTTTGGACACTGGCCATTGAGTGATAATAAGATTAATTAACAAGCTTTCTTACATATTTTTAAAACATAAACATCACGATAATTAATGTAATTGTAAGATGAACAGCAAATCTTAAAATTAAAAGAGAAGCAGTATTGATCAACATTTTCATTGATGATTACTAGTCCATATCTAATCAGGTAAGAGAAGACAGACCAGATGGTGGACTAGAGCTGGGCTTTTACGATGACCGCTTCATGTTTAGTATGAGGCTCTCATAGCCGAACTTGTTTAGCATCCAGCGTCCTTCAAGAAATTCACTTTAATTGGACCTGATGTGTCTCGGGGGTTCGGACGCGATTAGGCTGAATCCTCTCCGCCAAAATCATTGAACTCTGCAATTCGTTTTCTAGGTGTTCTTTTCTTTTGAGGCATTTTGAAAATGAGCAAGCAAGAGGTTGTGGACGAATGTATTAGGTCCGTATAGATCCGTGGCAATGCGTTCTTCTCCGTATCAATACGTTCTTCTCCGTATCAAACCGTACTTATTCGTACTACCCCGTGCTTATATCGTAGCAGACCGTAGTGTATCCGTAGTGCGTCCGTCCTGATTCGTGTCGCTCCGTATCAAACCGTGTCGGTCCGTAACAATCCGTGTCTCTCCGGGGGCTTTTGGTGGTAAATCCGTCGGACTCCGTACTCATACCGTTGTGTGTCCGTACTGGAACCGTAGCGGACTACGGAATTTCACATTTCCGTAGTAATCCGTGAACGATTAGACCGTAGCTCTTCCGTGGCATTATCCGTGAATATGTGACCGGGGCATAATGAAGAAACTAATGAAATATTTTTTGATTATATTGAGACAACATAGTGAATGTTGGAATGGACAAAGTTTATATACGGTAAGCGAGAATTAGTGTATCTTGGCGAGCTTTAACGAGCCAGGTTTATACGGTAATTGAGAGTTAGTGTATCTTGGCGAGCTTTAACGAGCCAGGTTTATACGGTAAGCGAGAATTAGTGTATCTTGGCGAGCTTTGACGGGCCAGGTTTATACGGTAAGCGAGAATTAGTGTATCTTGGCAAGCTTTAACGAGCCAGGTTTATACGGTAAGCGAGAATTAGTGTATCTTGGCGAGCTTTGACGAGCCAGGTTTATACGGTAAACGAGAATTAGTGTATCTTGGCAAGCTTTAATGAGCCATAATATTCACTTTCACAGCAAACCAGATAAACCATTTCCCATTCTGACAACAACCATGTTTTTGATTTATCCTGCAATTGTCTAATTTAATCATGTTTTTAGATTTTTTAAATGGTTTCATTCTTACTTCTTCCCAAATAAAACAGTGTTTACATGTATGTTTTCTTTGCAGCTAACCATGTGACATCATCACATGCTAACCATGTGACGTAGTGACTGGAGATATTTAAGTTTATCTGGTACTAAGGCTTTAATTTATCAAGCTGATAATATAGACAGTAGCAGGATAAATTTATGTATGCTCAAGCTTTTCTAATATCAACAGTTTAGGTACCGGTACCTTTTTACTGGTTTTCATGTTAGATTGTTGATATTTTGGAAACAAGAAAATCTCTGTTTTTCTAGAAATAAACTATTGTTTCACAACAACTTGTAGTAAAAAATAATTTGAGTCACGTCACGACAAAACCAACATAATGGGTTTGCGACCAGCATGGATCCAGACCAGCTTGCGCATCCACGCATTCTGATCAGGATCCATGCTGTTCGCTATCAGTTTCTGTACTTGTAATAGGGTCTGTAAGCGAACAGCATGGATCCTGATCAGACTGTGCGGATGCGCAGGCTGGTCTGGATCCATGCTGGTGTAAACCCATTATGTTGGTTTTGTCATGACACAGCTCAATTTTCTTAATAAATCATTATCAAATAAACTAATTTTTATCAATATCTTAATTCTTCAAACTTTACCAAAATGTTCATGGACATTGCAATGTTAGTTTAAGGTAAATGCCTAGTAACATCAGAACTCTTGTATTTAATTGCAATGGATGTCACTTTAAAACATAATAATTATGTAACTGTTATTTGTATAATTATAATGATTTATCATAAACTGGGCAAAACATTAACTAAAATTGATTATTTTTGTAAAAGAAGACTGCACTGTCTGGCAATTAGCATAGTTTACTTCGGTTGTTGAATTACTGTAATTGACCCTTTTAAATTGTATTAATATTGTCAAATTATCATAATTATTAAATTTACTTTAATTTGATTTAACTTTATTACATTTACTCTTAATTCTTTTATAATTTGAAGACCAATTTCCCCATTTTAGGATGGGCATTCCTAACGGTAAGTTAATGAATGGCTTTAAA
Source organism: Ruditapes philippinarum (assembly GCF_026571515.1). NCBI lineage: Eukaryota > Metazoa > Mollusca > Bivalvia > Venerida > Veneridae > Ruditapes > Ruditapes philippinarum. The sequence goes on from NW_026855374.1 coordinate 48,623, forward strand.
AAGACAAGAGTTAGAGATGTAAAGGGTTACTGGGCATTCAGGACATAGACTTCCTATCATACTCTCAATTAAGTGTGAAAGTTTAACCCATTCCCTTTGGAGATTCCAACTTCCTAGCAAAAACCAAAGTGTGACACTGACGCAGACACCTGGGTGAGTAGAATGGCTTTCCCTATTCTTTGAATAGATGAACCAAAAAAAATATACAAGCAATCTGATTGGTGGAAACTCCTATCTTAAACAATTCAAATGTTAAGGATACGACACTGCATCTTATTTGGTCAGCAAGAACAAAATTATATGTTGATAACAACACTTCAACTTTTTTTTATAATGACTTTTTTACCCATTTGACAGCTGGCTTTCTTCCTTTTATATTAGAGAAATCTGTTTAAAGGTAACATAGATCTATTATAAAGCACAGAATTAAACTAGATTAAAGCTTAAAATATCATCATTAATTTACAATTTATACTAACATATTTTAGTTCAATTGTGTAGGAACCTTAAGGCTTATAGAAACACTCTCAAATCAGGTCCTGGAACCAACCAGTACTAAGCAATGAGTGTAAAGTTTCTTGCTAATGGAAACAAAGCCTTGCCTCTGACAGGGGTTTGAACCCACCCACAATCTTAAGATTACTAGTCTGATGCCATGCCACCAATCAAAGATCGTCATTTATTTTGCAAAAATCCTAAAAAACACAAACCATAACATAGTGTGGTATTATAGTGAATAGTAACGTTAAGATAAGATTTTGGCGTATGAAAATAATCTTAAATGCTTAGAACACATTTTTGATACAGAGTTATCCTGACACTGCAGCTAAAGTAAGTTATACTATTACTATGAAAAAAAATTAGGTATTAAATCAATGGAACACTGTAGTCAGATATAGAGCTAAAAGGAAAATAAGCAAGAAAAAATATAATTAATCACATCACTTTACCAGTTTATCTATAGTAACTTTGTAAAGGAAAAAATACATGAGCCTTAAGCACACTCTTTCCCCCCATTATTCAAATAAATTAAAAATAAAGAGCTAAATAGCTAAGACAATTCCTTAAATGTTTTCAAATTTGTAATGTACTTTTAAAGTATTACACCCCTTCCAATCCTTGATTTTTTCCTAAATGATTCTGTCAATAAAAATGTCTGAAGAGAGGATGAATTTAACAAAGTGTCAAGCCTGTTAGATTATCTACGATTTCTTTTCTATTCTAGTAATTACAGCCCATTTTACAAGCAATTTATATTTCTGATGAAAAACTGTCACTTCAACACTATTTAAAGTCATTACAAACTATGTTGAAAATGTACTTCTGTAATCTTATACTTTAGGGTTCTACAACATCCAAGCTTTTTTTGTGTTTTATTAATTTTTCTCTACTGTCTATCTGACAGAATGGAGTTTTATTATTATAAATGGAAAGGAATATATACTACCAGTCTTCGAAATTAACGCCAGTACGAGGCCCGAGGCCACTAAATTTAGCATCGTTCTGGTTATTATTGCAAGGTTGGTGGTCCGACAGGCCAGTAGATTTTTGGCCATGAAAAAATATTATAAGAAAAATTCATCAAAATAATGAAGCAGGGTTCTCTAAAAGATTGATCTTTTTGCCTTTTTTGCAAATGAAACCCATCAATTCTGTCCTAAATGTTCAAAACACAGCGAGAGATGTCTAAATTGTACTGAGTAATGGAGGCCGCCATTTTTTTTCTTGGATATTTTCCGTACCGCACCGTACAGTTACAGAGATTAAACCATTGTTTATTATAGTCATTATTTAGCTATGATTTTGTGATTATTAAAGGGTTGTTTGTGTTAGGAATATAAGATATATTCTTACAGCTTCATCCAAGACAAAGAATCTGACTCCAGACAGAGCTAATTTTCCTGTTGAAATCAGATCTTCCAATCTACCTGGTGTTCCAACAACAATGTCAACCTGAAATCATATATTTTAAAATAATACAAAAATTAAATGATGCGCAGGCTGGTCTGGACCCATGTTGGTCGCAAACCCATTATGTTGGTTTTGTCATGACGTGGCTCAAATGTACTGTTAAAATGCTAACACTGTAACATATTGTTGACTTAACATAAGGAATATTATATAATGGTTTATGCCTAAATTGCAAGTTGTATTGCAAAGATTTTCAGATTGAACAAGTGAACGTGATTGTAGTTTCTCTCAAGTGGAAAACCTTACAGTTTATAGGGACAATGATCTCATCTCCAACAGTAAATACTCAACATTATATTGTTCCTTTAATGACATATCATGCTATATAGACAATGATTTGATACTACAGTCAAACCTGTGAATAGAGGTCAGCAAAGGGAGAGACTGAAAATGTCCTTTATATACAAGCAGGCTTTATTTGCAGGTTACTTTGTTTTCAGAGGTTGTCTTTAATGCAGGTTTGATTGTATCTAGTTACTATTACATCAGATAAAGAAATCGTGCAAACTTAAAGTGTAAAGTATCAACACTAATATAAACATTTTTATAATATTCATAAATGATATGACCCTTTCAAGGGTCAAATATACTACTTCCAACAATTACATGACTTATTCTGTACTCTGCTTGACCTGACTGCTGTGACAGAATTTATAGTGTTTTTGTGGCTTAAAACAAAACAAATAAAATGTTGTTCTTGATGTATACCTTGATTTGATTAAGAAAAGTATTCATGGAATAACTGATTTATTTACCCGTAAATTTTTACAGCATTCTTCTTCTGATAACATTTTTTAATTGCCATAAAAATGCTATTTTCATAAATTTAGGTGTTGATTTTTTTTTCAGGTTTAAAATGACACTGTTAAGGTCATATGGTAACTTCTATCCTAATTCTCCCATTTCCCTAGTAGATTATTTCACACAAAATCAGGCATCTTGGAAAAACCACCAACCTTCTTTAAACCAGCTGGATAGTTTACTAATATGACAAAAGTGTATGTACCATTAACAGATACCATAATAATAAATGTATCATGAAAAGTCATTCACAGTCTTTCTAAATCATCCTGCAGACCATCGCCGGAACCCATGTGTACTGATTTTGCTGTGCGAAAGAAGTGTATACATAAAAGGAGTCGCATGGATTACTGAGGAAGCCTGCAGATCATGAAATCAATAACTGGGACAGTGTACAAACATGACTATTGTCACCAAAAAAAATTAGATTTTTCTCTGCAAATAAATATTTTAAACTGCATATTTAATGGAACAGATTTCTCTAACTCTGCTGGGAAACTTTTATTTTATTTTCAATTTTTCCCTAGTTACAAATGATGAAGTATCTTAGGATGGTGAACTTGCATGTTGACTTGACAAGTAGAGCAAGTATCTAATTAAAGTTAATGATGTTAACATGAATTTACTCTGTCAGCAAGAAATTATCAAGATTATAAGCTCTCTCTCTTTTTAAGAGAATTGAAAAATCAATGGTATTTTTTTTTTAGAATATGGGAACTATAATTATATCCACCTTTTTTATTGATTTATGGATGCAAAGGAAACATTTTATTTCTTAATTGATCTAAAAAAAAAAAAAAAAAAAAAAGACGAAAACTTGGTACAATGGGATAAAAAAGAAACTACATAGGATAAAATAATATGACGTTGATGAAGCGAAACATGATCTTATTTTGTAATATTTTTTCAGATACAAGCTTACATCTGTAAATCTGCCTTTATTTTAAGTGCTCATATTCATTTAGTTTTGATTTAGTTAAAGTTCATAATGTTTTAAATACCTTTGGTTATTTATGTAGACAATTACAAACATTTTAGATGAAACATATTTAGCATGTCTATTGTTACTGAAATATCAAAGGTCTTTTCCCTCATATCTATTTCCATATATATGTATGAAATTTTACACTCTACTCCACTTATATTGAGATCGGTTTAAACAAGCTACCACATGTAACATACATTCTCCTGAGTGCAGTTCATTTCCCATTTATTTTTCTTTCCTTTTATACCATTTTAAAACAAGATTATTTTAAGCAATTGACAACAGTTCAGCCCATGTCAGCATCATGTAGGCCACTCTTGATGTCAATTTAATGAAGCCCTCGAAGATCTGCACTCAGGCTGATTATCAAGAGAAACTCATTAAGTATCCAAACTTGATTACTTAACAGTAGGAAAACAAAGCATTTCTGACCTCAGCCTGAATTATCTCATGACAAGGTGAGGTCAAAAGGGTGAGTCAAATTGTGGACCACTACAGTGTTAACAAGGATTATCCATATTTGAGCAGTGCGACTAGTTTTTTAACCCAGGTGACACATATTCAAACCTGACCTAGAAATCATCAAAACAAACTTTCAGACCAATTTCCAGGATACTTGGATCAAAACAGTAGCAACTAGAGTGTTAACAAGATTTTTCTATTTTTAGCTCCGGTGACCTAGTTTCACATGCGATTTCGAACTCATCCAAGCAATTACCTAGACAAGCATTCTGACCAAGTTTGATGATAATGGAGTCGAAAATGTGACCACTAGAATGTTAACAAGGTTTTTCCATATTTGGGCGGTGTGACCTAGTTTTTTCATCCAAGATGACCCATGTTCGATCTTGACTTAGAAATCATCAAAACAAACTTTCAGACCAATTAACAGAATATTTGGATCACAACAGTAGCCACTAGAGTGTTAACAAGATTTTTCTATTTTTAGCTCCTGTGACCTAGTTTTTCATCCGAGATGTCCCATGTTCGATTTTTTCCCAGCAATGACCTAGACAAGTTTCCTGACCAAGTTTGATGACAATTGAGTCAAAATTGTGACCACTAGAGTGTTAACAAGGTTTTTCTATTTTTAGCTCCTGTGACATAGTTTTTCATCCGAGATGACCCATGTTCGAACTCATCCGAGTTATTACCTAGACAAGCATCTTGATCAAGTTTGATGATGATTGATGCAAAAATGTGACCGCTAAAGTGTTAACAAGGTTTTTCTATATTTTTAGCTCCGGTGACCTACTTTTTCATCCGAGATGACCCATGTTCGAACTCATCCAAGCTATCAACTAGATAAGCATCCTGACCAAGTTTGATGATGATTGATGCAAAAATGTGACCGCTAGAGTGTTAACAAGGTTTTTCTATTTATAGCTCCGGTGACCTAGTTTTTCATCCGAGATGACCCATATTCGAACTCATCCGAGCTATTATCTAAACAAGCATCCTGACAAAGTTTGATGATGATTGGGTCAAAAATGTGACCACTAGAGTGGTCACAAGGTTTTTCTATTTTTAGCTCCTGTGACCTACTTTTTCATCAGAGATGACCCATGTTCGAACTCATCCAAGCAATTGACTAGACAAGCATTCTGACCAAGTTTGATGATGATTGGTTCAAAAATGTGACCACTAGAGTGTTCACAAGGTTTTTCTATTTATAGCTCCTGTGACCTACTTTTTCATCCGAGATGACCCATGTTCGAACTCATCCGAGCTATCACCTAGACAAACATCCTGACCAAGTTTGATGAAGATTGGGTCAAAAATGTGACCTCTAGAGTGTTCACAAGGTTTTTCTATTTTTAGCTCTTGTGACCTAGTTTTTCATCTGAGATGACCCATGTTCGAACTCATCTGAGCTTTCAACTAGATAAGCATCCTGACCAAGTTTGATGATGATTGAGGCAAAAATGCGACCGCTAGAGTGTTCACAAGCAATTGTGGACGGCCGGACGGACGACGGACGACGGACATTCATCGATCCTAAAAGCTCACCCTGAGCAAGCTCAGGTGAGCTAAAAAGTAGCCTGATACAATGTAGGAGTTCCTTAAGTTCCCCTAGTTACAACAAGACACCATTATTTGTTGTCCTGTTTACAATGATATAACATTATCATAGTCCCAATCATCTTGTTATATCCAGAGTGGACTGTATATGTTTTTCTAATTTAAATGTTGCCATGAATAACATGAAACAGGAAATATATATGTTTATAAATAGCAGTTGATAAGAAAATATTCAGAAAAAAATCTCTAGTTGATATGGCTTCAGTGTCAGAGAATCTGTCAATTATGAAACCACTGATGTTGTGACAAAACACTGTGAAATAATATAATAGTTATTGTATTAGAATATATTCATCTTGACAGGAGTCAAGATCTCATTTCAATAAGCCCTGTCAAGAGGACCATGTCCAATAAAAATTTGAAAGAGGATATACCAAAGGCAATGCCTAAAGAACGAGGACATACCAAAGGCCATGCCTATAGAATGAGGATATACCAAAGGTCATGCACTATAGAATGAGGATATACCAAAGGTCATGCCTATAGAATGAGGATATACCAAAGGTCATGCCCTATAGAATAAGAATATACCAAAGGCAATGCCTAAAGAATGAAGATATACCAAAGGCCATGCCTATTAAATGAGAATATACCAAAGGCAATGCTTAAAGAATGAGGATATACCAAAGATCATGCCTAAGGAATGAGGATATACCAAAGATCATGCCTAAGGAATGAGGATATACCAAAGGTCATGAATATAGAATTGAGGAGGTATGTTACCAAAAGTCATAAATATAATGAGGGAATACCATGTCATGAATATAGAATTGAGGATTACAAAGGTCAAGTCTATAGAATGGGATATACCAAAGGCCATGAAATATAGAATGAGGATATACCAAAGGTTCATGAATATTGAATGAGGATATTCAAGGTCATGAATATAGAAAGGATTATTACCAAAGGTCAAGTCTATAGAATGAGGATTATAAACCAAATGCCATGAATTATTAGAATGAGAATATTCCAAAGGCATGCCTATAAGATGAGGGATATATAACAATGTTTAGCATTGTCTGACAAAGAAGAGAAAAAAGGTAATAAAAAAACTAATGTTATCTGTCCATTAATAAGTTCAAGACAAAGGTTTATTTATTTGTCCATTAATAAGTTCAATCTGTATAAATATTCATCTCCCAATTTATTAACAATTGTACAAAGATGTGGTTGGAGTTTAATAGTGGGGAATGACAGAAAATTTTCATTCCACATAACACACACATTTTTCAAATTTTATGAAGTGGGAATTTTATGATTCAGATCAATTGCAGCTAAATTTGCTATCACAAAAGGTATCAATACTTGAATGCACTGTAATGAAAAACTATTTATAGGTAATTTCCTTCACAACAGTTTAACACATATATTGTTACAATCAAGTAGTGTAAAATCTCATTAACAGACCAAAGAAAGATTTTGTTCTGTATAAACATTAAATTGGACTGTTGAAATATGAAGATGTCAGACAAAATCAACATCCTGCTATTTGATATTAATATACACTTTCCCATTTAACAAGTGAATGACCAAAGTTGAACTTTGTGAAAAATAATCATGTTTGCTCAGCATTCTTTAAGCTCAATGAGAATTTGGCAAAATATCTCCTCAAAAGATAATGTTTAAGTTGACAGTGACTTCTACTATCACTTACAATACAGTTTTAACAAGTTTATACACTATCACAATTTTTGCAATCGCAATAAAACTACCAAATTTTGCAAAATGTTAACTTCTGTTTCTAAATCATAAAGAACAAAAATTGTTTGAAATAATAAACCAAATACAGGTTTTTTCTCAATTTTTTCGAAGGGAAAAATTAATAAAAATTTACTTCTGATTTTTTGTATAGGTTAATAAACCCCCTATACTCATTGGAAAATGCAAAGGATGATGTGAACTTAAAACAAAAAAAATTTTAAAACCCATTACTTTATACACCCCTTTTAAACGTTTTTTCACCCCCCCCCCCTTTTTTTTGGGTCTAAAAATGGTAAAAAATGCCTTTTTAGGCCCCCCAAACCCTTGTTTTTTTTTGAAAAAGTTTTTAAAAAAAGGCCTTTTTTTTCGGGGGCCCCCCCAAAAAAGATCTCAGGGGGTTTGCCAAAGGGGATGTCCCCCCTTTCTGTTGGGGGGTTTAAAGGGGGGGGGGTCCCCTTCATCGCAAAAAAAATTTTGGATTTTGTGAAGGCTATAAATTGAGCTCAGATTGATCATAGGTAACGTGTAACCAACGCTGAAAAGCATTTGACTCTATTCTCAATCCATTTAGAAGTTTGCAGCACTTTGGAAATCAATTTATGATGGAAAAAATGCTCATGAAGTAATGGGTTAAATGTCATATATGTCACAGTTTAGAACTGTTTAATATGTAGTAGAGAAGATTGTAAAGGGCCAGATAGCACAGTCGGTAAAGCTGCATAACGGTACTTCCGAGGATCCCCGGTTTGAGTACTGGTCAAGCTGCCCGTTTTTCTTACCTTGTGACATTTGGCGCCCAACCTGGGACATGTGAATGCATATTGCTCATAGTTTAATTCACATTGTCCTGTAACCCTGACAATTTCAAGGACCAATTCAAATAGAAAGCATGGGAGTATGTAACATTTTAGAACTTTTAACTAAGTAGGGTAGAAGATGTGTAACGTGACCAGATAACCAGAAAATTTAGCCGCGGTTCATTTTGAGGGTCCTTTTTTATTTCTAGTAAAGCTGTATTTTTTTCCTCCCCCTTGACATATACAATCATTTTAAAATATAATAATAAAATAACATTTCGGTTGCCTAATTTTTTATAATAACGGTTTCATACTGAAAAAAAAATTAATTCTTTTGACTGGATATTTTTTGCTTTGGATGCTTGTTCGAGCTTATATTTTTAAATTATCCCCCACGTTGCCCTTTATCAAAATCTTGATGTGTCAATTTCTAAAATCAAATGGCACTCAAGAATATGTCATTTGAAGATTATATCGTTTATCCTTTCGACATTTTCTAATTTTTAAGTAGGGTTTTGTTTTTAACCACTTTTAGCATAAGGATAGTATACGCAGTGTGACTTATCTTACTTGACTTTGCCCCTTAAAAAAAGCAGTTTCCCGAGCACATTACTGAACTAAACCTTCAGGGTTTAAGTTACTTAAAAGGAAAAACCGGAAAAAAAAAGAATTTTTTTTAAAAGCAGATGAAAAATAAAAAGTTTTTTTGTTAATTCTTTTGCAAATGGAAATAATTCAATCAAAGAACAAAAGGCTATAACTCTGCCAAAAATATGACAAACCCCTGACAAAATGACTGTAAGGGTACTTGATGAATATCAATTTCTGTGAATGTTTGAATGAAATCCCATAAGAAATGTAGCAAGAAGAAATTATCCATTCACCAATCTAAAAGCTTCATTTTGAAACTTGGGTTTAAAAAAATTAATTGCAGGTTAAATATTAAAAATTCAGAGGCCCCCCATCTATTAATGAATAGCAAAATGATATTTCGCACTGAAAAGTCTTTTTTGGAAAAAAATTAGGAAAGGTTTTTCCGGGAACAAAATTTAAACCGCCCCCAAAAAAACCATTTTCCCCCCCCCTGAGAAAATTTAAAATCTTTTAAAAGTCATGTTTTTTTCTCATTTTTATCAAAAATTAAGTAATGCACTTTTAACAGAAAAGCATGTGAGCTAAAAGAGTATAGAAAAACTATAATCAAACCAAAAATTTTTGGTTAAAATTTTATTAATTTACGAAATTTAAAAAGTCAATTTTCATTTTTAAAAAATTTGTTGAATTTTGCTATTAAGGATAGAAATAATGATCTTTTTTACTCAGCTATGAATCTTTAATAATTTAAAAGTTCTCCAGTAAAAGAAATTTGAACATGATATAAAGTATAAATTATAACATATAAATGTTAATGAACTAGAAATGTGTCCCTAGGACATGGATGCACCCAATATTTCACTATTTTGGCAGTCTATTTGGACAGACAGCCAGAAGAACAATCAGACAATAGTAAATTTATATTCCCTGCTACAAAGTGTGGGCATATAAGTTACATAAGGCCCCTGTTAGTTGATTTTTTTTTATTTCTTACACCCACTGTCCTTAATTTTTGGCCAAAAATAGAATTGAAATTGTACAGATTTTTTTTTTATTTAAGACCACAAATTTTATAGTCCTATTAAAATTCAATGGTGCTCTGCAAGGCTCTAGCAAAAAGGCATGTTAATGTATTTAATTCCACCTCTAGGCATAACTTAAATATGCAGTCACTGCCAAAACAAGACACAAACATTATTGTAACGCTATCTGACTGACATTTACATTAAACTGACAAAATGTGTAATTCCATTCCTGTTATTTCTTCATGTTAATAACACCATCAACTGAGCACAATTTACTCAACATCAACCACTTTTTTTATCTGCCCTTCTAGGAACATAATAAGGAAATGTCCCCCATGAGAAATGTCTTTTTTTCTTAACTTATTTTGTCAGTAACAACTCTTGATATTTTCCATTTACAGCAAAGGTTGAAATGTTTTTGTTTTTGTTTTTTTCAGATGAAGTCCATCTGTTATAACTTTGACTTCCTGTAAAATTAAAGATATAATAAAAGTAGTCTTACCCCTTTAGACAAAACATCAACCTGGTCCTTGACATTGACTCCTCCCACAATCAACAGCTCTCTTGGAGTTGGGTTAGATAGGTGGGTCTTGAACTTCTGAATTTGTACAAGAGTCTGAAAATAATGAAAATTTAAGATTCAAAGATAAAAAAAATTATCAAAAAGTATGGCAGTCAGTTAATTGACATACAATTAAAGGTTTTTCAAATGCCAATGCAATCTTAAAATGAAAGTCATAGCTTTAAAAAAATTTAAGTTTACTTGAAATTAATTTACCCAAAAATGATGAGGGGCATAATTAATAAAACTTTTGAAGAGAACAAAAAGGTTAGGCTATGTGTCAATTATCCAGCACATAAAGCTTTCTAATCTGAATGATGAACTGCAGGATTTTAAGTTCAAGTATTGACAGAATCTTATGTCTTTTATTGTGTATTACATGTATTTCTAATAACAGCCTTATATCCTAGTTAAAAAAAATCTCTGCAACTTCTCTCTCAAAATCTCTCTCAAACAAAAAAACAACAAAAAACACTACATAAAATTGGTTAATAGTACAGAACATTTCCAAGGGAGAAATCTGTAATCAACACATGCAAAGATGCTTGATTTATGTATCTCTTGCATCAGGATTAATTACAATTTACAGACAAACAGCTGCGTCCCATAATCAGCCATTCACTTTAATTCCTGAATATTTTTTAAAGACCCATCAAGATAGCCTCATTTTATTTTGTATTCCTACTTAAAATGAAAGTAATGTTCTAAATATAAAAATTCTGAAAAAATATCTGAATTAAGAGCTTTTAACAATTGAAAATAGTAAAGTCCAAAAATATTGGGAATTATATTCGAATCACTACTGACTTCAAACACTGAAAAACGAGTATTAATAAAAAAAAAAAAAAAAAAAAAACTTTTTTTTTTTTTAAGAAATACTTTTTTATTACTTTCAAATTTCAAGATAGTAAATTACACCTTTGATCTTCACTTGACCAGGTCAGTTTATATACAATTATCGCCAATTAACTGTGAAAAGTTTGGGGTATATTTTATCGAAAGAGCATCCATTTCACAGTTTGTAATTTACCTGTGTAATGGTTTATAATTATCTTACTTTATAGTTTTCTGTGTTCAAACCTTTCCAAACAATTGATTATTGTCTTAATTTTGTGAAGAACACTAAAACGGCACATAGTAATCATACCAGAACAAACAATCTATATTCCTCACTCTAAAATTAACTTAATTTCACCCAATGAAAATTTAAAGCTCTACTCTGAACAGATGACTTTTTGCAAACATTGTTTTAAAGTTACATTAAATAAATTTCATAAAAAAAGAAATAGCGACATTTCATTAATAAATTGGGTTTCATATCGACTCCAGATCTTATTTTGGTGTCCAGACATCCAAAATGAGATTAATGAGCATACAAATGGGCAACCTCATTGTGGCAAATTCAGAAGTACAATTTCTGTTTGCATGAAAAACTCCGCCTTCAGATCATCCGTACATCAATATTAAATCAACAAACATGACTAAAAGTAGCAGTCCTTATCTAACGGTATATTTCCGCATTTTAACGGATATTTTCATACAAATTTAATCTTTTTTATGAGATGATTATTTTTTCTGAGCCACAGGCCTAGTGCACCGTGAAGCTCAAACGGTAAAAGTGTGTTTGCACAAGAAAATCTTATATTTGCTGTGTTCCGGATAGCAACTATAACACTGTGACGTAGCGCATACACAAGCTGATTATAGTCTTCATTTGCATGTTAAAATTCGTATACGAACTTTAGTGTTACCGTGGGGTTTTCCATTTAAAATCCTAATTTATGAACAATATTTGATGAGATTTACAACGATACTGTTAAAAAGGTTAATGAAACTGTAGAATGCTTGGTTTTTAGGCCGACGGCAAAAATATTGTAACATGTTTATTTAATGTAACTTTAAAGATATTTGAAATGGATGATTTTGGATGTATCTTTCTCTCTGTTGAAAAAAATCAAAAGTCAATATATCGCAATGCCGTCCCATGTTCGGAATTACTTTTACTTGTTCTACTTGTGATCTATGCAAGGAAGTGTTTGAGTATAAAGGGACTACTTCTAACGTACTAAATCATCCAACATCTAACAACATCTTAATCGTTGATTATTCCAAGCATATTAAAGTAGTACAGTATTCGACCTAATCAATTTTGGATACTATGTACAAGGAGAACAAGTAGCTTTTAGATGAGCCGCGTCATGACAAAACCAACATAATGGGTTTGCAACCAGCATGGATCCAGACCAGCCTGCGCATCCGCGCAGTCTGATCAGGATCCATGCTGTTCGCTTACCAACTCTATTATAGTTAGAAAAACTGATAGCGAACAGCATGGATTCTGATCAGACTGCGTAGATGCGCAGGCTGGTCTGGATCCATGCTGGTCGCAAACCCATTATGTTGGTTTTGTCATGACGCAGCTCATATATACTAACTAATACTAAAGTTAACGTAACAGTTTGTTTTTGTTCATTGGACAATATGTCACAATGACACTGCTACGGTGTCTTTAAGCTACTGGAGGAGGAAGACCTCAGGTGCCCTTGGTGCAGTATTTCAGGCATAAGCAGGCACCCTGAGTAGAATCAAGCAGGCACCCAGAGTAGAATCAAACAGGCACCCTGAGTAGAATCAAGCAGGCACCCTGAGTAGAATCAGGCAGGCACCTTGAGTAGAATCAAACAGGCACCCTGAGTAGAATCAAGCAGGCACCCTGAGTAGAATCAGGCAGGCACCTTGAGTGGAATCAAACAGGCACCCCTAGTAGAATCAAGCAGGCATCTTGAGTAGAATCAAACAGGCACCCTGAGTAGAATCAAGCAGGCACCTTGAGTAGAATCAAACAGGTACCCTGAGTAGTATCAAACAGGCAGCCTAAGTAGAATCAAACAGGCATCATGAGTAAGCAAGCTGGATAGCTTCCTCATATGAAAGAATCCATTGAGTCCCTGACAGAATTTAAACCAACAGTGGTGAGGGACAAGTGATTTGAAGTAGGTGACCTTAACCACTTTGTCACAGAGAGCAATGTAGAGTATTTCTATCACACATATGGGTAAGTCATAGAGGGTCTTTTAATTTATTTTCCTTTTAAAGTTAATTCAAGGATGTAAAATTTCCAGACATTAATTAAATCTATTTTTATGCATGCTGATAACATATAACACCTCGGCTAATTTCTCCCATATAGAAACGAGCTTATGGCTGATTAATTATGATGTAAAATTCTTCTACCAGGAATGTAATACAACAAAGATATCTGTGTTGGTTATATATCAGACTAATCAGCTTCTATGATTTCTTGGATTTAATATTTCAGAGCAGACAAGAAATTACGTAATACATTTCTCTGGTTAACAGTTTTCTACTACACAAAGATAAGTTCTTTAGAAGCTACAAGAAAAGTTAAGTTTCTCTGTATCCCCTATATGATACCGCTCTAACTAATCGCACAGTGTCTGTAAATATTCATATATTTATATGTCTTATTAAACAGTTTCCTGACATCCAATCAGGTTTATGACTATCTGTATATATCTAACATATGGTAGGTATCTGTATATATAACACTATGATATACCTTTATCCTTAATAGAATCTCAATATCATACAATTACAGACTTATGTTCAAGTGGTTATAAAGTTTTTCAGACCTTAGAAAAGTTATATCACCTGAGGTTGATATAAGGTCTATTATGAACGGTATACCATCCATATATGGGTACCAGAACTCCATATCCTATATGTAATAGTATCCCTTAATCTTCCATATATGGTAATATATATGATATATACATATATTTTGTATCCCTTCATCCTATAGATTGTATACCAGCATAAATATGGCATTATCTCTAAATTGAATCTCTATATCCTATATAGTGTTCTGTACATCATATATAGATCCAATATATGTAACTCTTTATCAAAATTTTGTATCTCTTCATCAGAAACACATAAATGTTATCTCTATAACTATGTAACTATACTATATTAATATATAATTATGATAATTACATATCAGTAAAAAAACTTTATTGTTTGCTTAGCTATAGAAAAGGAGATAGAATATTTTACCTGCTCAGCAAGTTCTCTGGATGGTTCTATAACAATGGCCTGTGGAGCATTGGGGGCTGGTTTAGAACTTGTAGCTCCGCCTCCTGCGATCTTTGACTCCGACACACAGTCTTTTGGTGCTTTAGCTAAAGCTGAGAATTCTTTAGCCGGTGGAAACTTGAATGGTGTATCACCAAAGTTAAAGCTCATCTCAGCATTCTGTAAAATTACAAATATCATTAGAAGCAACAGTTGTTGGACATCATGTAGGCATTAAAGTTTCACACCAGAAAACTTATATGAATTTTCCTATAAAGGTCTGTATATACTAAATGACGCTGGGCCCGGCCAATCTTTGATCTCAAGGGTATGATTTATTTAACTTTTGGTAATGACCACCAGGTGATGCTTCTAACTAAAGCTCTGGGCATTATAGATTTTGAGGACGTTTTTAAAATATTTCATTTATGCTCTTGTGACCTATATAGCATCGGTCTGAAACCATTTATATAAATCATTTTTTAGAAGTTTGGTCAAAATCAGCCTTGTCATTTAGAAGAGATGTCATTTAAAAAAAATTCAAATAATGGAGAATGACAGACACAATGCCATCTTGAAAGCTCATCTTGGAGAAATTTTTGTTCAGATGAGCTATAAATCAGACTAAAAATCATTCTAAGGTCAACAATCAAGTACAATGTAACAAGAATATTTCCTCCCCTTACCAAAATTGTTTAAAAACTTAATCATACCTTAAGAACAACAGCAGCAAAGAATTTTTCCTTTCTTAGATGACCAGGTATATCATAAGCCTTGCCAAGGTCGATACCATTCTTTGACCATCGAATCTCACCTTTCTGGAGGTCAAGGTAACAGCCAATAGTGTCATTCATTCCATATGGCTGAAATATAACAAACAAAATACAGAAATCTAAATTTCACATGCATAGTTTTTAATGTTAATACCTTTTTTTAATATTTCAATAGATTTGGCTGAAACCTGTATTTTTTATTTTAATCAATGTCTTTAGGTCTTGAAAATTACAACTTAAAGCTTTTTAGTTGTCTATGAATACATATTAAGAAAAACGTCAACAAAAGCACTACTTCAATCATATACCAGAACAGAAATCTTTATAATATTCTGTTCCAGTTCTCTGGTTTTATTCCAAATATTCATCATTTTCAAACAGCTGAGGTAGGCAAATAATGGTAGACATATCATTTTCAACCAAGTATCATGGAAAAAATCCAGGTTTGAACATGTGTTCCACTGACCAAATACCAGACATTAGATAGCCTTTACTGCGTTGCATTAAAATATAGTTTTAAATACTGAAAAATCAGTCATTAATCGCACATACTATGTAAAACATTACTTGAATCTTGAAACTTTTTACTTTTCCTTACATTAAAGTACATTTTTTTCAAGTTTGATTTAATTGAAATATTTTGACTTATCTGGAGGCATGTTGCTTTCTTTAACATGCATTATAATATAATCTGGTTACCAACCTCCCCATAAGAATCAAACTGCTTGCCCCAGGATTTCTTGCCTGTCCCTCCAAAGCCAAAACCAAACTTGTCTGTACCGAGGTCAAGCACTGCCTTGTCAGTAGACCAACCTACACGACACAGACCCTCATCTGTCACTGTAGCCTCATAGTAATATCTTCCTATATAACACAAACATTATTATAAACAAGAGCTGTCACAGGAGACAGCGAAGCTCGACTAATAAAATACTGGACGCAGTAAGGAGGACAAAACTATGAAAGAAAAATCAATTATGTATAATTAAGTATTAAGTTATAGTAAAAAAATAACATTTGTTAACATAAATTCCAAGATCAAGGGAAATAATTCTAGAAATAGGCATGCTAGAGTTATGGACCTTGCCACACAACATTTGTGTAATGATAAGAAATATATATTTGAAGTTTGAAGTAGATACCTTAAAAAATAAAGAAGTTATTATATTTCTTAAGAAAATCCTAAGTTCAAAGAGAGATAAATCTGTAAATATTGCTTCAAGAGTTATGAACATTGTCACATAAAATGTACATGTAATTGATGATAAGGAATAAGTATTTGAAGTTTGAGGTAGTTACCTTTAAAAATAAAAAAAGTTAATATAAAAAATAACATTTTTCTAGTAAATAAATCTAAGTTTATGGGGAGATAATTCTTGCAATATTGGTGCTAGAGTTATGAACCTTCTCACATAAGATGTTGATGATGATAACGTAAATATATTTGAAGTATGAAGTTGATCCCTTTAGAAATAAATAAGTTACAGTAAAAAAATAATATTTTTATGGAAAATTCTAAGTTCAAAGGAGATAAATCTGAAAATATTGGTGCTAGAGTTATGAACCTTGTCACATAAGATGGGATGATGATAATGTAAATATATTTGAAGTATGAGGTTGATCCCTTAAGAAAATTAAGAAGAAAACAGTAAGAAATAGTATTTTTGAGGAAAATTCTAAGTTCAAGGGAGATAATTCTGAAAATATTGGTGCTAGAGTTATTAACTTTGTCACATAAGATGGGGATGATGATAAGGTACATATATTTGAAGTATGAGGTTGGTCCCTTAAGAAATAAAGAAGTATCAGTAAAAAATAGTATTTTTTAAGGAAAATTCTAAGTTCAAGGGGAGATAAATCTGAAAATATTGATGCTAGAGTTATGAACCTTGTCACATAAGATGTGGTTGATGATAAGGAACATATATTTGAAGTTTGAAGTTGATACCTTAAGAAATGACAAAGTTATAGTGAAAAATATTTTACTGCACCAAAACTTTAATCTAAAATCTGGACGCCGACGCGGACGCCGACGCCGGGGCGAGTAGGACAGCTCTCCATATACTTCGTATAGTCGAGCTAAAAAGTATCGTCCACATGAAATGTGAATTATAAATACTACAAATTCATGATTTTTACAACCAATATAGAGTTTTCTATAATTTTGTTGACAATACTCTTGTTAGCATCATTTGTATGAACAGGTAACATTATGTACATTCTTAAAATAATCAAGCAAAAGTCAAAGGCATATAAACAGAAATATGCCTAAATATTGAAACAGTACAGAATTGTCTCCCTTGTCATGCAATTCACAAAGCAGTAGTCAAAAGATCCTTGCTAGTCATACTTTAAACAATGCATCAATTGAATTTTCACGAGCACTTCAAATGTAATATAGAAACTCCTTATGACATTACACAGATTATAACCCAAAACACAATTTTAACCCAGTGATTTTCGTTTGTTGAGTTTTACACTGTACAAACACACACGGATCATATGATGACTTTTCAAGTTTTACTGATTGATGAAGATCTCAGGTGCCCTCTGTGTAAAATTTCAGGCACGCCTTGAGATCTGAGTAAAAACCATGGTGATTAAATCAGCTACAAGTCTACTGTTCAGGCAACAATACTTAAACAAAGTCGCTACAAAGAATAATTAAATACCAAGGCTTTTTACTGACAGCAGTGTTCAACAGATTTAGTTTAACATACATTAAAAGCTGTAAACTTGCTGTTTGACACATTTACAAAATCACTAATCAATATATTTAATTTTCTACTATTTCTACTTTATTCAGCAAGAAAACATTTGAACACTTTGTTTTAGAGCATAAAGTTAAGATCACACCCACCTTGTCCTGTGACAGACTTATTAGATCTAGTACCATGCCATTTCTGCATATCTCTACTCTGACACAATAAACCATCAGGGTCAATGGCTGAAATAATACAAAATTCATGAACTTTTTTTAGTAATTAGGACAAGAAAAAGCCCTTTTTATGAGTGATATGTAACGCAGATACAGTTAAGGTCATGTCTACTTTTTACTTTCAGGGGGGAAGAATTCTGCAAAAAAGCAAGGAAGCATTACCTGCCTTTAAAAGTGATTTTAATGTAAATATCTAAAATCCTGTAACAACCTGTTGACCATTAAATTTCAAGAGAAAAATGGGTCAAAGACAGAAAAGGCCAGGTTGCATATGTATACCAAATATCATGATGCTGTGATGTTACAAAAAAAAATTACCGTCGACCAATAATGTAACTAAGTCGGTAAACAGGAATTGGATGAGCGACAGACCTGAAATCAAATCCCACAGTATGGGACCACATGTCAATGATGTATGCCAAATATCAAAAGGCTGTGATAAGTAGTTGCTGAGAAAACTGTTACGAAAATTTCCTACCATTGACCATTTATGTCGAAAATTTAACTAAGTCAGTAAACAAGAAGTGGATGAGTGACAGACTTGAAATCAAATCCCACGATATGGGACCATGTTTCAATGCTGTATGCCAAATATCAAAAGACTGTGATAAGTATTTGCTGAGAAAACTGTTACAAAAAGTTTTTCCCTGCCCGCCCTCCGCCAAACATTCACCATACTATAACCCAGGTTTGCACCTGTGCAACCCGGCCAAAAAAGACCATAACTGAAGAAAAATTAATTATATGATTATCTGCCCTTTGAAACGCAAATTACAATTTAATAATAAATAAACTGAAAAATGGACAAAAACGATGACCAGGGCAAAACAATCTATTGGTCAAAAAAGAAATGTAACACTGCAAAATATAATTTTAGGATTATCTGCCCTTTTTATGGCATTACAATTTGATTATGACGAAGTATACTAAAATAACAACAAACCCATAGCATCTCCCCTATCATATATGTTCATCTTCCAATGAGAGTGACCTGAAATACACAAAAGAAATCTATCTTTATAATATATAATATTTTCCCCGCTACTTTTGAACAATATAATCTATCAACAAAGTCCTACCCTAAACAAATTATAATTTCAAATAATACAAATTAATATTAATTGCTTTGCATAACAACTATACTCTTAAATTTCTAGTTTCTATTAAGAAAAAAAGGGAAATTTTTGTGTGTGTTTTTTTTTTTCTTTTTCTTTTTTAAATAAGTGTTAACAGAGAAATGAAACACAAGTTTACCTTTAGATTTTACTAAAGCCTTGCTTCCTTTTCCTTCTTCAATATCCTTCAAAGTTTCATAGACAATCTGCAGAATTGGTAGACAGAAAGCCTGAAAAAAAGACATGAAAATAAACTATTTAAATACAAGAGGCAGTAAAAGCAGGGCAAGGTTATAAGTAGACAGTCAATGCAGTCTTTCATGACTCTACACAATTTACTAGCTTCTCCATTTAAGTGCAAAAATCAAATCTGTTTCTTTCATTTATGAAATCCAAAATCTTGTCTTGGACTGTAACAATGCTAAGACATGTATTAATCCTTACATTTTGGTTAAACAAATGTATCTAACTTAAAAGTGAATATTAAATTTGGTTGCTGGTCAACATAATGAGCTAATGGCATAAAAACGTTTATAATGACTTGAGTGCTAAAGGCCCAAAAACACTAAGGATTTGCAGTCATTACTTGCATAATGACCTAGATCTTGCCATAATAGACCCACAATTTTATTACTTTGTTTAGTAACATAAGTATTTTGGAGGCAGTGATACTGATCTGGTGGCATTTTTCAAATACATTGTACACCTTGAAACTACATTTGAAATGCCTATTAAAACTTAAATCAATCCATTATAAAATTTTGCATAAAACTATTTAGTGAAATTACTTAAAACAGAGTACCATATGCATCTATATACATATAAATACTAATATGGATGTCCTTCATAAGTTATTCAACAATAACCATGAAGGTATCATACAAGAGGCCAGTACTCACGTTCACCACTGAATACCGTGCTACTAAACATTAAAACACTATTTGGTGCTACATCATTAAAGTTACAGGTAATCTTTATTGAAACAAGAATATTTACCCCAGTTTTTCCACTCCCTGTCTCAGCAGCCTATAGAGAGTAAGATAAAAACAAACAAGTTATAATCATTATGACGTTATTAGAACATATTTTTTATACATAGCATTAGTTGAACAGTTCTTTCATTTACTTTCAGAGAAAATGTGACAGAGCCCACGGAGAAGAGAAAATGTGTTGTGGAAGGGGAAATCTATCTTTTTTAACTGGTGGGATTTTCCCCATTTTTTGTTATTTAATCTTTTTTTTTTTTTTTTTTTTTTTTTGCTTACTTTTTTTTCAAGACATTTTTCAGAAAAATATATACCTTTAGTAAATGGGACTGGCACTGAAATCCCTAAAAGGCACTGATTTTAACATCTATTTAAGCTTGTTAATAAAGAAACTTTGTTGTTTATTAGAACCCTTCTATAGCCTGTTTCCTGGAACTAACCAGTACTGGTGTCATATGAGGAAACATGGTTGTGACCCCAAATAGGGCTCTATACCAAGATCCCTGGACTAAGAGGCAGACACCTTAACCATTAGACCACCTAGAATATTTATTTTTAAGTTGAAGATCTTGTGTTCATAAATGAAAATTTTATTGCCATATTAAACACACACATTTTTTTAGGAGCTACGCATTACATTAAGTATTTAAATACAACCCTTAAAGTATTATCAACATGTTTACATATGGTATTTTATCTACCTCCAATACAATCAATGCAACAACATTTGCTTAACTTATTTTTGTCTTTTACAGCTCATTTACCTTTACCTCATAACATTCATATACGATTTGAATAAAAGTTTACTGGTATGTTCATAAATGTACAAGATGACAATGTTTTGATCATCTATGATATAGGCAAAGATAGAATAACATACCATAAGTACGTCACCACCACCAAGGATCATGGGTATAGCTTCTGACTGTACATCAGTAGGCAAACTAAAAACATAAAATACAAACATATACTAGAGTATGTACAATACTGTTATACACAATCTTATATGTAGCTTACACTGGTGAATACATAGCTTTATTACTGATGGGAAGCTATTTATAATTTATAGGCATAAACATTTTAGAATATACATGTATATTGAAGATTGCCTAGTATAATTTTATATGTGCCTATGATTTCAATGACAACATTGTTCATTTTATTAAAAAAAGATCAAGAAGCGATCTTTTTGCCGCCAAAAAATCTTTTTATTAAATACATGTACCTTATTTGTCAACCAGCTACCATGGAGATATATTATCAGGCATATTCTACCTGAGCTTTTTATACCAATATCTCAAAAGGTTTAGTGAAAAAAAAATTGCCATGGGGTGGTTAAAAAGTAACAATTCCAAAAGTAGCGAAATTGATGGCCAGGTGACTTTGATTGCTTTCCTTTTATTTTAAAATAATAGTCTGACTTAAAAGAGCATGCATGTTTCTTTATCAAATTATTGAGTGACTTTGTTTCTTTGTGATGTTTTTTTTTCTTTCTTCAAATTGTTTAGTGAAAATGTTTTTGTTTTTTCTTAAATTGTAAAGTGAGGTTTCCAAAAGTTACTGTTTCCCTTTGTTTTGACTTTGCTCAATCTTTGACAGCAAAAGTGCCCTGAACTATTTAGTGCTTGCTAGTAAAATAAGAACCATGCAAAATCTAACCAAATTCACAAAGGGAAATAATTCATTGAAAATCCACAAAACACATTACAATTAAGTACCGGTAATTATGCTACAAAGTCATGCTAAATTCTGAAGAGTGAGCTTTATGGTCACTATACGTAGATTTTATTTTATGGATTATTGACACTGGTTAACTTGATAGACTGAACAAACCTCCAATCCATCTCTTCCACAGCCCGCCCAATCTCAGGCATAACTCCCATTTCTGAAAGTAAAGTATCACAACAATTAATTTCTGAAAGTGAAGTATCACAAGCTACAATAAATGTGTTCTTAGAGAAGCATGAGAAGTGACCAAAAAAGAAAACAATAAAATTAAGTACCTCCATTTCAGATTATAAGTTTCATTAAGACACATTTTTTTTACTCTAATTTCAAATACACTTCATACAGTGAGTGGTGAGCATGCCTATAAGCAAATACTACAGATAAGTCTGTCATTGATAGAAATTTTTTTATGAATATATTAGTGTAAATACTGACGATATATCAAAACAAAGTTTATATAATAATTATACAAACACACTGGAATAAATGATTCTAAATGTTTATTCTTTTTTTGTTATGCGTGTTTTAAATAAAATATACAACAACACCAGTTGAAACTGTGTTCTCTTGTAATTTATAATCCCCAAAAAAATACAAACATCTCAATATCTCAGCTCAAAACAAACATTAAACTTATTTAGAAACAGCATTTTCAAAACTTTTAAAGTAGCAACAGCAAACATAGATTATTGTGAAAGAATTTATGGCAAAATAATTTTTTCATCAATGTATTTCAAAATGTCAAAGCAAAGCATTTGTTGTGAGCCTGTGAATGAAAATAATTAAGTGTACATAGACCTGCTGAACTATAGGCCTATGAAGATGAAACTAAAACACCGCGAGTCGGATGTGTCGCCTTGTGAATAGTATAGCAGTCACTTATATAGGTTATTTATAAACACCGCTAAAGGGCAATAACTAAAAAAATAAGAAGTGCAGAGTAACGGTTCTTGTGCACTGCACTTCTTAATCAGATCTATCATTCTATGAATATTCAAGTCCATAGCTTTTATAGTTTAGGAGAAATGGCCGGGATAAAAATAAAGTAAGAAAATTAACAAAGGGCAATAACTCAAAAGTCATTGAGTACCAGTTTTTGTGCACTACACTACATCTCAATGAGATATATCATCCAATAAAGGAGAAATGGCCCAGACAAACATAAAGTATAAAAATTGACAAATGGCAATACCTCCAAAAAATAGAAGAAGTGCAGATACCTTCTTTCACGCACTTTTTCCAATAAAATCTTTATCCATAATTTTAACTCCATACTTTTAAAGTTTTAAAAAATGGCCCGGCAATAAAAAGAGAAAAAATTTAAAAAAGGGCAATAACTCAAACAAGAGCTGTCGAGACGGGAACGCTCGACTATTTTTTATGCTTTATAGTAAAAAAAAACTTGATAGAGTTTCCTCCTCCGTTTTCAGGGGGTCATGATGTAACAAATGTGCAATTTCAAAGCCATATTTAAAGACTTTGAAAAAATTTAACTATTTCAAAAACTTAACGAACCTAATTTAAAAAGGGAAATTTTGTAAAAAGCTTTATAGAGTTTCCCCCTCCCGTTTTAAGGGGGGTCATGATTAGAACAAGTGCAAATTTTTAAAACCATAGCAAGGACTATGAAAAAATTTTTAAAATCAAAACTTTTAAAGTAAATTTTAAGTCGAAAAAGGGGCATAATTCTGTCAAAATGCTTGATAGAGTTACCTCCTCCTGTTTACAGGTTGGGGTCATGATGGTGAACAAGTGTGTAAAGTTTCAAAGCCATATGTCAATGGACTTTGAAAATATTTGAACTATTACAAAAACTTTAACGTAAATTCTAAGTCGAAAAAGGGGCATAATTCTGTCAAAATGCTTGATAGAGTTACCTCCTCCTGTCTACAGGTTGGGGTCATGATGGTGAACAAGTGTGCAAAGTTTTAAAGCCATATGTCTATGGACTTTGAAAATATTTGAACTATTACAAAAACTTTAACATAAGTGGTTACGCCGACGCCGACGCTCGGGTGACTGCAATAGCTCTACTTATTCTTATCGAATAGTCGAGCTAAAAATAAGAAATGCAGAGTACCAGTTTTTGTGCACTGCACTTTTTCTGCATGAGATTTATTATCCTATGAAGTTTCAAGTCAATAGCTTTTATAATTTATGAGAAATGGCCCTGACAAAAATAAAGTATAAAAATTAACAAAGGGCAATAACTCAAAAAATAATAAGTGTACAGTACCAGTTCTTGTGCACTGCACTTCTTCTGAATGAGATTATAATCCTATGAAGTTTCAAGTCCATAGCTTTATAGTTTAGGAGAAATGGCCTGGACTATAAAAGTATGAAAATTAACCAAAGCGCAATAAAACTAAACAAAAACTGTCGGAGGACAGTAACGCTCGACTATTCGAAAAATTTGTCACAAGGGTGTTTCATTGAGTATAATAATGCTTACCTATATGAATACATAAAATTGTCCGAAAAGGTACAAACTCTTCAAGTTTCAATACATTCCCTTCAGTAGTTATGGAGATACAAGCTTACATGCAAAAACTTAACCAAGATTCATGAGTCGAAAAAGGGGCATAATTATGTTAAAAAGCAAATTAGAGTTATGGGACTTGTTGCCAATCATCTTAGATAATCACAGAGAACAAGTGTGTGAAGTTTCAATCCATTCCCTTCAGTAGTTATGGAAGAATACCAGCTTACATGCAAAAACTTAACCAAGAATTTCTAAGTCGAAAAAGGGGCATAATTATGTAAAAAAGCAAATCAGAGTTATGGACTTGTGCTAATCATCTTATATAATCACAGAGAAACAAGTGTGTGAAGTTTCAATCAATTCCCTTCAGTAGTTATGGAGATACCAGCTTACATACAAAAACTTAACCAAGAATTTCTAAGTCGAAAAAGGGGCATAATTATGAAAAAAGAGCAAAACCAGAGTTATGGACTTGTGCCAATCATCTTTAAATAATCACAGAGAACAAGTGTGTGAAGTTTCAATCCATTCCCTTCAGTAGTTAAGGAGATACCAGCTTACATACAAAAACTTAACCAAGAATTTCTAAGTCGAAAAAGGGGCATAATATGAAAAAAAGCAAATCAGAGTTATGGGACTTGTGCCAATCATCTTAAATAATCACAGAGAACAAGTGTGTGAAGTTTCAATCCATTCCCTTCAGTAGTTAAGGAGATACCAGCGCTTACATACAAAAACTTAACCAAGAAATTTCTAAGTCGAAAAAGGGCATAATTATGAAAAAAAGCAAATCAGAGTTATGGGACTTGTGCCAATCATCTTAGATAATTACAGAGAACAAGTGTGTGAAGTTTCAATCCATTCCCTTCAGTAGTTATAGAGATACCAGCTTACATACAAAAACTTAACCACAGGGACGCCGACGCCGACAAATGGGTGACTGCATTAGCTCGATTATTCTGCGAATAGTCGAGCTAAAAATTAAGAATTGCAGAGTACCAGTTCTTGTGAACTCTACTTTGGGCTTTTGAAAGAAACATGCATACCAAGTTTGGTGTCAATCCGACTTAAAGTGACTGAGTTATCCTACGAACAAGCCTTAGCAGTGTAAGAAATTAGGATTTGAATCGACTAGGCTGGTCGGACTACCAGATTGGAATATTCACTAGCCCAAAAGACATTTCACTAGCACGATTCATTTGTTCAAAACAGTTTTTTATATTGCCCTTTGAAAAACAGACAGCCTGTCGCGGCGTTACGGTAAAATTGGGTAGCCGGAGGAGAAAATTATATTAGGGCTATAGGGCTAACTAAATTCCATTGGCTAGGGACGCTGACACCGGAGCACGAATGACATATATTGTTAGGTTCTGCTCGCTTTTTAGGGGCACACAAAAACTACCTAATTATCAGCTAATTCCCAAAAAACCTAAATTCATTCGGAAGCTAATTAACAAAATAAGAAATTAATTAATCGTGTAATAAATTCAACACATTTTATGAATTAATTTGCAACCCATTGGGCGCTAAACAGACCAAACAACATGACCAATGCTTTCTGCAATATGTACTTATATTTGTTTCCACTGATATAGCATAAATTAATGGCAACTCCCCTTTAAATGGACTTAAGCCCCCAAAGCCTGCGGCAAGCGAAGCTTACGGTAACACGAGACCACTAGATAGTATTGTGAAACGTTTGTTGGAAGGCAAAATTGACAACATATCGCATACTTTAAATACAATATAACATAAAAGCCATGGTTTTCTGATTGAAAATGGATGCGTAGACTGGTGTCCTGCACTTCTTCATACGGGGAAGTCAAAGACCGGGCCCGCGAAGCGGGTCCGGGCTTTGGCTTGCCCGGCTATAGACTACACGTGTATATGTAAAAGAAAATCAAATAAAAAACAATTAAAAAATATATAGAATTCTATACCTATCAATGATTTTTTCAGTGTCAGTTCTAGTCGGGCGCCGCTATTTACAATGTAACTCAATGATAATAGGCGGGGTATTCCGATAACGGAACAAATCTCAACTTTTTGGATAAATGATAATCGTCGAGTGTTCCGAGTGAAAACGGAAGCGGTGCATGTAATACCGAATAACACCTTAAAAACGGAAAGAATGAAAGGAATTTTTAACGACTTCCCCGTTCATAGGCCTTGCCTAATTTCGTATAACGCGAAGCGGGTCCGGGCTTTGGCTTGCCCGGCTATAGACTACACGTGTATATTTAAGAAAATCAAATAAAAAACAATTAAAGAATAAATAGAATTCTATACCTATCAGTGCAATTTTCAGTGTCCGTTCTTTTTGGGCACAGCCATTTTCAATGTAACTCAATGATAATAGGCGGGGTATTCCGATAACGGAACAAATCTCAACTTTTCGGATAAATAATAAACGTCGAGTATTCCGAGTGAAAACGGAAGCGGTGCATGTAATACCGAATGACACCTTTAAAACGGAAAGAATGAAAGGATTTTTTTAACAATATGTGACAGCTGCTGATCAGCTTTTCATATATCCCATAAAGGGGACAATAGCTTCTTTAAGTCTATTTTTACCTTTTTATTTCTACTTTTATTTTATTTTGGTTCTAATTAATTAAGTAATTAACTTAGACCATGGATTTATCTAGGCCAACTCAGATCAGCATCTGTTACACAAACATTTCAACATTTTAAGTTTTATTATTATGATACTTGTACATGTTTTAGTTACACCCATATTTTCATGACTGAGTACATATCAGATGCTGCTACTGATATGTGCTCAAGCATCATACTGGAAATTAGGTTAACTATATTTAAATAAAATAAAATTGAATCATTTACTTTAATTTATTTTAAAAATTTAAATTTTTAAAAAATTCTAATCCTTTTTCTGATTTTAGGGTTGTGTACATAAATAGAACTCTTGTATGATGTAATTTTATGTGATGTTTGATTGTAATGTATATTTGCTTTTAATCATTTAATGCTTTCTTACCCATATTTATATGTGCTGATAAATCTTAACTGTTTTTACAGAGTCTTTCATAAATGTACATTGATCTTCTTAATACTTTTATATATTTTCTTTTATACAGATTGTTTGTTTGAATTGTTATAGGATAATAAGTTTTGTCGGAAAATAGCTTATATAGCTAATGTTTATATGTTTTTATGAAACCGACTTTAAATAAAGATTATCTTATCTTATCTTATCTTAACGACTTCCCCGTTCATAGGCTTTGCCTAATTTCATATTAGGAACTATAATCGGACTGGGAACCAGAATAAACGAAAGCAGTGTGTTGAATACTGAATGACAGTTTTAAAACAGAAATGAACGATTATTTTATACTATTTCACAGTAAAAATAAATCGAGCTCGCTTTGAGGCTTTGCCTTTTTCATATTAGGCTTTGTCTAATTTCATATCCTTTTTTTTCTAAGTTAGCTTTGAGGCTTTGTCTTATTAATATGACCAGATTTCTATCTTCTTTTTCTATCTATAAAAAATTTCATTTTGTGACCATGGGGGCCGCCATCTTGAAAATATGCCGGCTGTCAAAATAAACCAGTTATTTCATCATATAGACAAACTAACAGCTTTACAATTTTGACTGCTGTCATTTCTTAACTTTTATAGAACTACATGCACATATTTAAATAACTTTACTATTCCGTTATCACTAGTAAAAATTAAAAGAAACATCCTTTACCTTCGAATGCAGTCATTTTTGCTGACAGTTCAGTTGCAACAAGGCGAATATTCGAATCACTAAATTTATTTAAATACGACGATAAGCATAGATTTTAGGTAGGGAAATAATAATGAATGGAATTAAGTATTTAAAAAATAATAATAAATAAAAATTGAGCAGATTTGTTTAAAAATTCAAACAAATCATTTGGTGAAAAAAAAGCTAGGAACAATTTCGGAAAGGTGAAGGTCACCATTATGTGTGTAGGGCAATTTGAAGTTAGTTGCGTAATTTCAACTTGTTAGCAAGCATTAATCCAGTGTTGTCATTGAAGTGTAAGAAGCAAAATGAGTGGAGCAGCAACAACATCAGTGTTCATGGTAAATATAAATATCTTCCAATTATTTTTTGTCTTAAAACAAAGTGATGATTTCATCAAAATTATGATCTGCCAGTTCAGTTGGAGCTGTCACACTAGGGCGGCGTTCTCACGGCGTTCAAAGAAAAGTGAGAACGGCGAGATGAACGCAGTAATCTCGCATGCATCACCGCAGCATCTCAGTGGCATGGCATAGAACGCCGTCACTCGACGTTTTGCAGTGTTCTATTTTCTAATAACAGGGCAGTAGGATCGTAGTAAGGACGCCCTAGTCACTTAGTAGCATCTCCTACAACGCAACTGGAAAACTGTGAAAGCAAAATCATTGCCGAATTAACACCGTGGTTAACCACGGTGCTGGTAAGGAGATTGTGCGGCGTCTCTGCAACACTTTTACTGAACTTTACGGAGCTTTACAATATCAGCGCAGTCTGAGTGCCACAAGAGCGCCATGAAAGTGCAAAGAACGAGGAAGAAGCGCAGTCTGAAGGCAGACAATCACTAATTAAAATGTCATAAAAAGGCATTACAACTGCACTGTGGAAGCTTTCTGGCAATGCCATGATTGCCATGAGGTCGCCTTGAAGACCCATACATGTGAACTTTTTTAAATGATCAAGTGGGAGATTTTTCTTCAAAAAGAGGGAGATTTTTCTTCAAAAAGAGGAAGATTTTAGAACTTGCAATAAGAAGAAAGTTCTGACATTAAAAAGAGGAAAATTTCTTTAATTTTTGAAAATACCCTTTATTTGAAAATATGGCTGCAGAAAGTGGAAGTCTTTCGCTAAAAGTGGGAGAGTTCACATGTATATATGAAGACCCGTGAAATCTCCATGTCATCAAAAATTCAGATTTTTCTTGCCATCTCGCGGCGCTTTGTTCAATTAAACAATGCCCTGCAAATGCAGTGAAACTTTTTAGTGTGACAAGGCCGTAAGTCATTAAGAATGTCATAGTATACAACTGTTTAGGGGAGGAAATATCTAATATATCATGCGTCTCAATCAAGAAAGCCTTGTATTCCGGGGGTCCTGCTTCGAGGACCGTCAGACTGCACTTTTCTTCCACCATGCTCTCCCTGTGAAATTGGATGCACAATGTATAGAAACAGATGGGAATTCTGTAGTATATTGTAATAAAACAGACTCACACTGAATGTCATTGACAAAGACGCATGCTTTTTGCATCTCCTGGATTAGACCCCTATATCAATATTTGAGCCGTGTCATGACAACACGAACATAGTGTGTTTGCAACCAGCAGTGATCCAGACCAGCCTGCGCTTCCGCGCAGTCTGATCAGGATCCATGCTGTTCCCTTACCAACCCTATTACAAGTAGAGAAACTGATAGCGAACAGCTGGTCGCAAACACACTATGTTGGTTTTGTCGTGGCGCGGCTCATTTATATAAGCAAGAGTTAAATATTAGCCTAACTGAATTTTTTATTGAGATAGGAAACAATTTGCACAACAAAATTTTAAACATATGTCAATCTTTTACAACATGGTAATGGTAAGCTTTTGTCATCACTCACCATCCGTCATACGGCTTCCATTTGTCTGTCACTTCTTTGAATGAGTCATCTCCTCCCAAACCACTACAGTAGGAAAAACTTTTCCATAGGGAATATATAATTCAATACTGGCCCAAAACCAAAAAATTAGATAAAAAAGGGTGTGATAAAGTATATTCTTGTTTGAATTTCAGAAGCAGCTAAAAGAGATGGTATTAATATGTGGGTCTGGAATTACCTTGTTTGCTGGCTACTCTATTTACGAAGGTAATGAGAAATTTTACCGCCAGTTTGTGATGCCTACAGTACGACTACTTGATCCAGAGACAACACATAACTTTGCTTTGTTTATGGCGAAAAATAAACTGGTGCCAAGACCAAAGAAACCTGATCCACCCTCCTTGGTAGGTTGATTATCTATAATAAGTGTTTAAAATACCCATAGAATAGATCTCATTAAGTCAGTAACTTTGGTAGTAGCTTTTTGTTTCCTCTGACCTCATGTCCTGAAAATTTGAATATATTTCATAGGTATTGAAAATAATTATGTTTTCTTTGTTGTTTTTTTTGTTGTTTTTAGCTCGACTATTCGAAGAATATGAGAGCTATTGTAGTCGCCCCGGCGTCGGCGTCAGCGTCCGCGTCCGCGTCTGCGTTGGTTAAAGTTTTTTGTAAAGTCAAATATCTCAATTATTACTTGAGATATTCAATTGAAACTTACAATACTTATTTATAGTAACAAGGTACATCAGATAGACAAGTTTGATAACTCTGCCTACAATATTGACAGAATTATGCCCCTTTTTAACTTAGAAATTTTGGTTAAAGTTTTTTGTAAAGTCAAATACAGTCGAGACTGTCATATGTGACTTTCCAAGGGATCTTCAGAAAAAGGTCACATATGACAGGGAGTCTCTAAATACAGTCTCAAAGAAAATTAAATTTAAATATCATCTATCTGTCTATATACCAATGTGACTTGCAGATCCTGTATGTTTTGTTATTGATATTGTTACTGTGTTTATGTATCTTGCAAAAAAATATATATGGATATAATAATGCAAATAAAACAATTTTCAAACATCAAAGAATATGTAAAATGTGTACTGCAAATATTTGTTCACATTATATTTAATCAATAAATTACATGCATTGATTTCTTATTGGAAAATTTGACTTAGAATTTATAGAAAATAAAGTTCTAATTACCTCCCTTTAATAGCCTTTATTTACATGAAATGTTAAATTGGGTGATATCTTTATAAATAATGCTTATTTGAACTTACAATATTGACAAATCTTAATTTGAGCATCATATTTATGAAATAAAACCATGAAAAAATAGTGTTACAGGATCTTTAAACAATTGTCCATATCCAAAGCTTTTTTCTGGTTCGGTATCAATATTTTTTCCGTATTAATTATGCAGCCATAGAAAGGTAAATTAAAAAAAAGCTGCCTAAAAAATCTTCCGTGGGCACTCTATAATTAAAAAAAAAATCTAACACAAGTACTCAGGCCATTTTGTACATTACACACACATCGATTACATCATGCTTTCCATGAACAGACGCTACGTCACTTGGTACCTGCATGTATCTACTGGTATATACACGCTAATTGTGTAATTGAGATAGAGGTGTGTAGACTTTGTTTGCTACAGTGCTGGATTATAATTCGACTTAATTATTTTGGCCCTCTGGGTGTTAAAATAGGTATTCTTTATCTGATTAACGGATAATTAAAAGGTGTGAAAGTCGTTTAAATCAGACAAAACATTGCATTGGGACCAGACAATTAAGGTCGCTTGTCACATATGACAGGGAGTCGTTTAATTCAGACCATTTATATAGGAAAATACGTTGGGAGTACTGAAACAAGGTCGGATAAGACAGGGAGTCGTTTAAACCAGGGGGTCGCTAAGGCAGTCTCGACTGTATCTCAATTATTGCTTGAGATATTCAATTGAAACTTACAATACTTATTTATAGTAACAAGGTACATCAGATTGACAAGTTGGATAACTCTGCCTACAATATTGACAGAATTATGCCCCTTTTTAACTTAGAAATTTTGATTAAAGTTTTTTGTAAAGTCAAATATCTCAATTATTGCTTGAGATATTCATTTGAAACTAACAATACTTATTTATAGTAACAAGGTACATCAGATTGACAAGTTGGATAACTCTGCCTACAATATTGACAGAATTTTGCCCCTTTGGAACTTAGAAATTTTGGTTAAAGTTTTTTTTGTAAAGTCAAATATCTCAATTATTGCTTGAGATATTCAATTGAAAATTAAAATACTTTTTTATAGTTACAATGTACATCAGTTTGCAAAATTGCATAACTCTGCAATACTGTTTAATTAGACTCTCTCTAAGGCCTATAACAAGAATTTATAAAAAAAATTAGCCCTTTTGTAAACTTAAAAAATTTAACATTGTCAATGCTCTTTTACTATCAAGCAGTAGCACTTAGAATAGTCGAGCGTGCTGTCCTACAGACAGCTCTTGTTTTTTTTGCCTTCACTCTATAGAAGCATGTATTTTTGGTTTGAATCATCATTCAAATAAAAAGCCAAAAAAGGCTCGTTTTAAATTTTCTGATTATAAGACATAAGTTCTTTTGCATGAAATTCTGTCAAAAAGTAAACTGCATCAAAAACGACAAATTTATGAGATTAGAATACAGACTTATGATAGCATGTTCTAAGAGAGTTGCATAAATAATTGTCAGATTGGTCAGAAATCTTCCTCATAAAGCTGTCATGATATTCTCCGGTTTAAAGCCTAATAGAAACCATGGAAATTACTCATACAATGTAGCTTATTATTCTGTTTGAATGATATGGAGTATTGATCATTCACCCAAGTTTAACCTTTATGCCCCTACAGTTTTACAATGAGTTTGAATGCATTGAATTCTAATTGGCCAATGCTTAGTAAATATGTTTTGAAGATTAAAATAGGTAAATTAAGGAGTGTGAAGGCATGTTGGATTGCCAGACTTTTCTTTTTTGACTCTGGGCTTTTGATAATTACCCTGATTACAGTTAACATGTTAATGATTATAGTTTATACTAATTCTCCTAATTTGTAGCACACCAAAGTTTGGGACAGAGAGTTTCCAAACCCAGTGGGTGTAGCTGCAGGGTTTGACAAGGATGCTGTTGCTGTGGACGGTATGTTGTGTACAGGATTTGGCTTTGTAGAGGTTGGGAGTGTAACTCCTGAACCACAACCTGGGAACCCCAAACCACGTCTGTTTCGTCTGTGGGAAGATAAAGCTGTTATAAATAGGTTTGAAAATTCAAATATGTAAATTATATGATTATTCCTTTATTATAAAGTCTGTTTTCATCAAAACTTTAAAGCAGCACGCCTCCAGATTAATGCTAAATTTTATGAAAATGTATTTTAAAGTAAAATATTGTGAAGTAGACAAATATAGTAATTTACCCATTGCAATTGGTACCTATAATCCACGTAAATTACGAAAAACAGGTTAAAATATGCAAAAATAGCCCTTACTGCAAAATATGGTGATAAATACTGCAAAAGCAGTCTTTAATCACATATAACATGTAGATTATTACTTGAATCTGGAATCGTTTTACTTTTCTTAAAATCCTAGTACATTTTTCTCAAGTATTTTCTTGAAATATTTAAGCTAATCTGGAGGCCTGCAACTAAGAATAATGTTTTCAAATGGTTATAAGATTCTAGTTTGTTTACGAGTGAGCAGATAATAATATTTTTAACTGCAAGATAAAATGAAATAACTGAAAAATTAAACATTATAGTATTAAAATAAAATGATGTTAAATTTTTTAGCTTTAATGTCTACCTACACAAAATATGAGGTAGGGCAAATCAGTAAAAGACTTTCATCATTTAATGTATATAATGGACCTGCTCAAAATTAATATGATAATAACTCTTTGAAAAAGGTTAATTGTTGACTGCCATATTTTTTTCCTATTTTAAAGAAAATATAAAAAAAAATCAGACAATATGATGCTTACCTTCAGCCATGTTACAATTTATTAATACAATGTTACAAGTAAATAATTATGATCTTGAAAGCTTGGAAAACAATATGCAGTCTGTTAAAAAAAAAAGTTACAAATTAAGAAATATCCAATATTGTAATATAATATGATCTCAATATATATACTGCATATTTCATAACTTATGTACACAATTATTTTTCTCTGACAGGTTTGGATTTAATAGTGAAGGCCATGCAGTAGTTAGAGAAAGATTGATACACCGGAACTCTGGTCAACATTTTGATGGTATTAACTGTTTCTTTATTTTGTAAGCTAACTCAGACAAACAAGTGTTTAAGGCTTTTCTCAATAAAGCCCATATAATTGAATTATTTAGAGAAAAGAAGTGGCAACCCAAGGAGTGGGATGAGTGTTTGCTGTCTCATAAGTTGATTTGATATGATTCAGTGAAAATTGCCTATTGCTAAAAAACAAACAAAACTTTTCTTTTTTTTTTCAAAAAAACAAACTTGTACGGATAAATTTCAAAAACAATCAACATGAAGAATGGCTAAGTAGATCATCTGTAACTTAGACACACCTTTTATAAAAGCCACACAAAACATAACTCTTCTTTCTTTTTGTTTTTAATTTTGTTTTATACACAAAAACATAGATCTATCATGATTTATCATTGAACACAAAACATAGACTTAAGAAAAAAAAAATGAGTTCTTTGTGATTAAACAAGTGTCAGAAAAAATGTCTGGTAGTTGTCATAGCTGTGGGTAAATGGTCTTTTGAACAAGTTTTGTACATTGTATATGATAAATAACTACTTTATTCTGATATATGCTCTAAAAATACTACATTTAAAGAAAAGGGAGAACTACTGTTCTTACCCCAGTGTCAGTATCAGTGTGACCGCCACAGTTTGGTAAAGTTTTTGCATGTAAGTTGGTATCCCCAAAACTGCTGAAAGGAATAGGTAGAAACTTCACAATCTTGTTCACTGTGATTATCTTATTTGATGAGCACAGGTCCCTTAACTCTGCATTGTGTTTTACAGAGTTATGCCCATTTTCTTACTGTCAATCACTCAGAATCGTTGAGCTTGCCATCTTGTGTTGTCCTTGAGTTAGAAGTTTAAGATATTTTCAATTCTTGGAAGTTTTAAATTTCATATTTTTTTTTCTGCTAGATGAGGGTTACATTCCTTACATTTCTGAAGAACGCAATATGTTAAATATTAATTTGTGGACGGACACATCATGTTGTGAATTACCGTCTGATGATGTAGATCAAAGTAAGGTAACAGTTCTTGTTACTGCCTCTTGCTTTAGTTCTCTTGTTTCTTATATATACTTATATAATATTTGAGCCATGTCATGACAAAACCAACATAGTGGGTTTGCGACCAGCATGGATCCAGACCAGCCTGCGCATCCGCGCAGTCTGATCAGGATCCATGCTGTTCCCTATCAGTTTTTCTACTTGTAATAGGGTTTGTAAGCGAACAGCATGGATCCTGATCAGACTGCGCGGATGCGCAGGCTGGTCTGGATCCATGCTGGTCGCAAACCCATTATGTTGTTTTTTTCATGACGCGGCTCATATATGCTTATATTTATGTATAACTTTATCAAGGATGGGTAGAGAAATTGGTGTAGAGCTGTTTGTATCTGCTTTTTTAAATACTGCCAGATAGGCTTAAAGTGTTTTACACCAAGCTCTTGATTTATTTGTTTTGAGTGAATAAATGGAATATATTTCACTGCAAAATGAGATTGTTAAGTTATTTTTCTGACTTCATAGCAGCATTGTATTACAAAATATGTTTATTTCAATTAGAGGTTTACTACTTATTTGAAACACTATTTAATCTTATGGTATAACATCAAATTTTCATAGTATTAAATAAAATGTATGACTTAGTGATATTTATTATATTTAACTTATAAAATCATTTGTGACAGAAAAGCATTAAATTAATTGTACGCAACTGCTTGTGTCCTTCTAACATAAGATATTTGTAATATATATGTATACACATATATCAGAAATTATCAGGAATTATATAATATTAACACTAGAAATTAAAGCTACTAATGCCCACTTTTTGTTTGTTTTGATGCACTATTAATTTTCTTGGTAAACCTGCGATGATCAGTTGTTGAAAGGGGCAAAAGTTCTATCAGAATTGTAAACAAATCGATTTAAAAAAGAAATATTGCATTTTATCTGGATCTAAATTTAAAATGATCATTTATGAAGCAAACAAAAGGGTGTTTTCTTGGGGGGGGGGGGGGTCCAGGCTTTTTATTGAAAGTAGATGTTCTTTATCTGACATGATATTTCAAAATTATTATGTATTGAATTAATTCTACAACTTTGATCATGTTATAACTTCCTATAGATAATTGGCTTTCTGCAGTTTGTTCTGCCAAGTGCATGCTGTAGTTACACAGACAAACAGGAATTAGAAAATTTACAAAAAAGGAGGCTTAATAAGTAATTTAATTATTAAAACATTCAGTTAACATAAATCTGCAAAAAAAGTGCTCAAAAGATTTGTATTACCTATGAAACTTTTTAAATTGCAGAGTGTGATTAATAATATCTGTCATATGTTGCGGTTCGGACCGGAATATCCGTCCCGAGGGGACCCGCCCATGGGCGGGTTCCCGAGGGACGGATATTCCGATCCGAACCGCAAACATATGTTAGATATTTTTTCTTGCATATTCTGCCATATTATTTCATATCTAAAATGGTTTACCTCAATATGATATATGTTCATGGAAATTAAAGTCATTTCATCCATAACTATTTTCTTACAATAGCGTATGAACTTACAACTTAAATAACAACGGCGAACTGACGTCATCCTTAGCACATATTTCCCTTCTAAAACGACGTCATTTTAACGCGGTTCATTCATAAAGCGCGCAAAAATGACGTTGTTGTTTGGCACGCGACTCATCTGGCACCCCCCATGCCAGATGAAATTTCCGGCATGGGTAAAACTCACGGAAACGCCAGTCTGATATGCAAGAAATTTGTTTCTAAACAAATTCACAATCATGAATCTTTAATGAATATACATAAATGTATATTTATAGTGTATGATTGAATTTGTTGAAGTCTGTGTATTGCTTGATTTAGTGTTTTGTCGTTTTGGTGTTCTTCCAGTTATTATGTTTTGTTGTTCAATTTATTTGTTTCAAAGTTTGCAAGAAATTTTAAAATTATATTATTTTTTTTTTAAAAAAGCTGTCTTTAAACTTAGAAATTTAAACTTAGGAATGAATCACTTGTAGGTTCTCGAAATAATTATATTAAAGATATTTAGTTAAGATCATGTTAATTTTGTCGAATGGTTGATGACATCATAGTAAACTGATAATAAATTACTTTATGTTCTAACATTAATTTATGAATTTGACATATAATTATTGTTTGGCTTAACTGTTTGAAGACTAGTGGTGTAGATGCTGTAAAATTATTGTGGTCATTAAAATGTTCTTCTCATTTTGTCAAATTTCAACAAATGTTTGTGTATTCTAATGTCACAAAACATTGAAACTGGTTTATATTGTTAGTGTATGCATTTTTACTGGCAACAAAAAAACAACACCATAACAAATGAGCCGCCTCATGACAAAACCAACATAATGGTTTTGCGACCAGCATGGATCCAGACCAGCCTGCGCATCCGCGCAGTCTGATCAGGATCCATGCTGTTCGCTATCAGGTTCTCTACTTGTAATAGAGTTTGTGAGCGAACAGCATGGATCTTAATCAGACTGCGCGGATGCCGGGCTGGTCTGGATCCATGCTGGTCGCAAACCCACTATGTTGGTTTTGTCATGACGCGGCTCAAATGATATCATTCTCTTGAGTTGATGACCATATCACAGTGTT
Source organism: Ruditapes philippinarum (assembly GCF_026571515.1). NCBI lineage: Eukaryota > Metazoa > Mollusca > Bivalvia > Venerida > Veneridae > Ruditapes > Ruditapes philippinarum. The sequence goes on from NW_026855374.1 coordinate 86,769, forward strand.
AATCCAAATACATTCCTGTCTTGTACTATTGCAGAATTCGCACTTGTATAAAACTGTGAATAGTTTGAATTCAAAATCAACACAAGAAATTTTTTAAAGTATTTGATTTCGCTTTCTAATAGAAATTTGTTTATTATTTATTTTTACAGATAAAAAGTCAGGAATCATAGGAATAAATTTGGGTAAAAATAAAACATCGGACAGTCCTGTAGGTGACTATGTGAAAGGTGTAGAAAGATTTGGTGCTCTAGCAGACTATTTAGTGATTAATGTATCTAGTCCAAACACTCCTGGTTTAAGAAGTATGCAGGGGAAACAACAACTGGAGGAACTTGTAGAAAAGGTTTGTACAATGTATTATAAAACTTGATGTAAATGTTAAATTTAGTTAATAACTGCATATAAAACCAGTAAAAAGTCTGCAATAGGGCAAATCTGTGCTGCCTGCAAGTTTGTAGAGTAAAAACCACTGTATAATTATCAGAGTATCTGTACAATAATTTTGTCAAAAATATTAACATAAATTTAAATTTTCATGTTTTGCAACATATACATTTTTTTGTACAATAACTGTGTTGCAGTTAACCTCCTGTCATTTGCAAAGCCCTACCTAGATGCACCAGACATAATATGCACCCCTTATCCCATAGTTAAATACAGGTTTCCTCCAACTACCAAATACTCCTCCTTTTCCCATATCAATGTACATTGGAATAAACTCCCCGGCACTATTACCTAGTCAGTTCAAGGGGCAGTAGTAGGTTTGCAGTATAAGACTGGCTCCCAGTGTTTAAACTACTTTATCGTTTAACTTTTCCTCTCACTACGGTATTTAGGAAATAATATATCCCAAACTGTGATTTTATCGCTCAATAAAATCACTGTTTGGAGTTCGGATGTGAGGAATTATCTCAAAAGGGCGTAGCCCGAGTGATATGTTGCGCATCTGAACGACAAACAGTGATTTTATCAAGTGATAAAATCACTGATTTGGATATAATATTTCGATTCTAACACGACATTAACAAATAAATGCTGCCATACCTGATATTAAGCTAAATTGCGCCTGATTTGTTTCCGTACTTATTTCAGCTCATCGCATTTTAGTGGTTACGTCACATGTATATAATGATTATGTCACATGTCCAAATAAACAACATCAACAGTTCAAAATGGAAAAATGCGGGTCATTTTAGAATAACATTTTAATATGACTAGAATACTTTTCCAGTGTCACCTTTCCTGACATGTTTACAATTTCTGGACTTACTTTACCCTCATCTTTTAATAGCAATCCAACATGCACTTATTTCCTGTCTACAAAAGTCCCAAGACAGGTTGGCAGTATTCAGACATGTATATAGAAAATTTATTTCAAGCAATTGTCAAATATTGTTATCTTTTTAGCGATTTTAGTAAACATAAATATATGTACTTAATCACATTACAAAATAAATCCGGATTTTTTTTAATTACTACCTTTTATCTTAAAAAAGTTTTCTGTGACATGCTTTATATGTATTCTTCAGGTGTGGAAAGAAAGAGAAAATATAGAATCAAAGAGAAAACCACCATTATTAGTAAAAATAGCACCAGATTTAACAGATCAGGATAAAAAAGATATTACGGATGTTGTATTAAAGACACCAGTGAGTTTTCATTTATGTTTCTTAATTTATCTATGTAATTTGTCTATTTAAAGAGGATAACTCTTTTTCGATTGCTAAATTGATACTATACTTGAATTCTGGAACTACTAAGATTCCCGTTTGATCCTGAAATAGTGCATGGAGCGGCTTTTGCAGTCTTTTGCCACCAGTAAAGCTGGAAAATCACCTCTGTGTTGGTGTGACGGGCAAAAAAAATACACCAAAAAAATCAATTGGTTTTGATTGTAACAAACAGCTTTGAAATATGCATGTGCATTACAATGTGTTCAAGGGGAAAAAATGTGCATTGCTGGGACGAATATATGGTTTAATTGTAAGAAACACATGAAAATGTCGACGTTGTGAAAAACGCAAAATATTGTATCCGCGAACATTTCTAGGAATACAGTATATACATGTATATTACAAACACAATTCCGATATATTCATGTACATTACCGGGCAGAATGGATGGTTTAATTAAAACAAACACCATTTTGATATATACATGTACATTTCAGGGCAGAATAGATAATTAAATTGAAACAAACACATTTCTGATATATGCATGTACATTACAGGGCAGAAAAAAATACTTAAATTGAAACAATCAACATTTTGATATATACATGTACATTACAGGGCAGAATAGATAGTTAAATTGAAACAAACACAAGTCTGATATATGCATGTACATTACAGGGCAGAAAAAAATACTTAAATTGAAACAAACACAATTTTGATATATACATGTACATTTCAGGGCAGAATAGATAGTTAAATTGAAACAAACACAATTCTGATATATACATGTACATTATAGGGCAGAATAGATAGTTAAATTGAAACAAACACAATTCTGATATATACATGTACATTTCAGGACAGAATAGATAGTTAAATTGAAACAAACACAATTCTGATATGTACATTACAGGGCAGAATAGATAGTTAAATTGAAACAAACACAATTCTGATATGTACATTACAGGGCAGAATAGATAGTTAAATTGAAACAAACACAATTTTGATATATACATGTACATTACAGGGCAGAATAGATAGTTAAATTGAAACAAACACAATTCTGATATATACATGTACATTTCAGGGCAGAATAGATAGTTAAATTGAAACAAACACAATTCTGATATATGCATGTACATTACAGGGCAGAATAGATAGTTAAATTGAAACAAACACAATTCTGATATGTACATTACAGGGCAGAATAGATAGTTAAATTGAAACAAACACAATTCTGATATATGCATGTACATTACAGGGCAGAATAGATAGTTAAATTGAAACAAACACAATTCTGATATGTACATTACAGGGCAGAATAGATGGTTTAATTGTAACAAATACCACAATTACACGGCCAGAAAGTTTAAAAAGTAAATATAAAGGGGAAACAGGAGGTTTGAGTGGGGAACCACTGAAATATTTGTCAACACAAACAGTTAAAGACATGTATAGATTAACACAAGGTAAGTTTATTTGTTTATTGTTTAATTAATTAATTAATTATTAAAGGAGCATGCCTCCAGATTCGTGCTTTTTAAAAATTTGAGCATTTATTTAAAAGGAAAATATTGTGAACATAGAAAGTAACTTAGTAACTTACATGTTGCAAAAGGTACTTACAGTCCATTTGAATTGAAACTTCTTACATTTATGGACTTGTGAGAGGTTAAGGTTTAAACTGTCAGTAATATCACATGTTTATAGAGTAGTTAGAGGAAGTGCAGTGTGAAAGAACCTCAACTCTATGTATTTAATTTTTAGAATATATAAGACAATAATGCCAGTCTGGGGAAGAACTTGAAAAGTATTTAACAAAATTTATTAACACATCACTGATAGTGATATAAAAGAGGTAGAGTACACTGTCCAAGAACTATAATGTTGCTATAATATAACCTTGCTTGAATTTTAATTATCTCCCTTTATTATACTTGAATTTTAATTATCTCCCTTTATAATACTTACATACTGTGCTCCTCTTAGTTCACGGTACTTAACACTTTAAAACAGTAAAGAACACAAACAATAAACTCACACTACAAAAACTGTCATAAACTGTATCATTTAGTCATTTTTCTGGTATATGTCAGACACAAGGAAACAACAATATATTTAATAAAAATTAGTTTTAATTTGTCAGATGTAGACCGTGTGTCGGCCATTTTGAAAACAGTATGTCATCATTTAACTCGCGGTAATGGTGTTTATTTCAGTTTTTTCATGTTTCAGTTAAAATTTCTTTATGTTATTTTGCATAATTTTTAATATTAAAAGTATCTTTACATTGTAACTCAAAATTTATTTTTTCAACAAACAAGAACATTTAGAAAATGATGATTGTTTCAGACGTATGCACAAATTTAATGGACTATTGTTGTTTTTTGCAGAAGTTTGTAAAATGTTGCTCAGTTTTACGTAAAAATCTATAGATTTAAATTATTTTGCACAAAAACTTTGTTGTTTAGGTGTTTGAATAAAATATGTTAATTCTAACCAATTTTAAAACTGGTCACATGAAAATATGCCATTACCGCGAGATAAGTGATGACGCGGAATTAGTGATGTTGAGTATAATACTTAACACTTTCACTTATATTAAGCCTTTATTCAATGATGTTTTTCATATTTGGTAAGACCAAACCTTTGGTTGGGTGTAGAAGGTAGTCACTTGGCTCAAAGTCAAGGGTGCTAAAATTGATTTTTACACTTAACTCTTCTTCCATCTTTTGTGTTATGACTAATGCTGGCTGATCATGTTCTCTTTTAGGTTTGTACTAATTTCAAACTTTTTGAAAAAAAATGATGAATGGTTTTGTCCAGATTGAAAGAAGGAAGTATAATCTAGTTAGAGATATAAGACAGAACATTTTGTGTTAATGCTACATATAAAAATAGAAGAAATCCACTGTGGCTCAAAAACCTATAAACATAAAAATTTGAATTACTTATAAAGATCAACCTACTAGGGCATATCAAGCAGAAAGATGATAAAGAAGCATACTCAGAAAAAAATGAAAAAACATACTTTTGTGCTATTCTTGACCCGATTTGAATGGAGCACTTTTCGTTTTTTGGTAATTTTTCACAAGTAGACCAATTGTTCTTGAAAAATGGATTTAGCGAGATCAATTAAATCTCAAGAAATTCTTTCCAGCCACATCATGTCGAAAAACTAAAATGGAGTCTCTTCAATGAGCACAATACACGTGTTCATGTAAATTGTAAAAAGGCAAGGATGTAGATGGATAGGTTGATTAATTAATACCATATATTCTCTAGTAACACCCCCTCTCCGCTCCCTTTTTTTATTGAGAACAAGAAAACAGACTTTTGCAGACAACAGCAATTTTCACACACACATATATAATAATGCAGAGGAAAAATAGTAAAAAAAAAAAATTTTGACCCAGCTTAACATTTTTTGTTTATTCTTTAAACAAAGCTGCCATTTGGAAAATGTAAGGCACTATGGGCATTTATTAGATAATGTACAGTAATATCATACAGCCCTTCCAGGAAATTAATTTTTATAACAAAAAGACTGTTATTCCGTTGAAGAATTGTCATTCAAAATGAAATGTTTTTTTTTTTTTGCTTAGTAGTGCTGATTTTGAATGCCGCAATCATCTGTCTTGTATGCAAAGTCAATGTTAAAGTAACTGTTGTTCAAATTAATTCTTATTAGAAGTGTAACTGTGTTAAAATTTAAAACATTTGAATATTTACAAGATAGTTCCGTATATCCATGATTTTTTCATCTTATAGTTGTTAATGTGGTAATCAGAAGGCATTGTGATCATACTTGTTTGGAGTCTCTACCTATATATATATACATGTATATATGTATATTATATCCACTATACTTAAAGCAATGGTACATAAATTATGTTAATATTGTGATTATTATTCACTATACAATCAAATAGTTATTAGTTTTTTTTCACACTGCCACTTTCACTATCAGTAGCTCTGTACACACAGTTGTTTTAATCATTGCTGTGTATACTCTTAATTTAATTAAGATGATCTGGTGGCGGTGGTGGTGGGCGTGCTGCTGATCTAGTTTGTGCACCCACCATTCCAAGTCTTGTAAAATCTCGTTGCTGTACTCCCATGTGGCCTCCTCTAGGCTCTTGGTTTTGTCTAGGTATAAACTGCATTTCTGGCCTGATGTTTTCACCTTCATTTGTATTCCGAAGAGATCCTGGAGGAGTGCGACTTCCATGTGCATTTCCCATGATTTTTTTATGATAAACAGTTGTAACGTATGTCTCATTAAATTAAGAATAACAAGTATTCACAAACACTAGTTGTAGACAACAAAAAAAGTGTCAGTCATATAAGTGGTTACTGAAAATGATTTAAGTGTCAGATATCAGTTCATACTAGGATGAATGTGCAAAGGAGTAATGTTTCTGCCCTAGGGCCACTGTTCATTAATTTTTTGTTTCTCAGACGCTAATGTTTGGCAAATAAAAGATCAAAAATTTGAAGAGTAAACAAATTTTTAAGGCCATAATTTCTATAATCCCATCAAATTTAGTGGTGCTCTGTGCAGGGCTCTTGCATTTTGAGCGACTTGAGAGTCTAAACTTTGTTGAGTTTGATTGTAAATTAGTGAAAAGATCGCCATATTTTTGTACTTACCACATACATGTACATGTATGTTTAATTTAATCCTACTTAAATACGCAGTCACTGACAATTTGAAACAAGATCATAATTTTATTACTACTATTTGACTGCAAAATAACGCATAAGTCACATACTATCCAGTTCCTTTGGACATATGTACCCCCTGTAATTTGCCAATCCCTTCCCTTACTTTTCATAAAGAAAATCTGAGAAACATAAAATAATAAAAGAAACAGTGGCCTAGGATGATAACTTTAGTCTTTGTTTACATAACGAAGATTAATGACGATGCAAAAGATAGGCAATGCAGACTGTGGACCTATTACAAATAAAGCACGATGTAAAACATCATGTTATCATTTGCCTTGCAAAGCGAGTCTGTCAGTTTTGTGTTCATACATTAGAAATGCATGAGATAGAATACTTTTTTACACAGGTTGATATGCACTAGTGTCATATGTTTTGGGTAAATGCCAAACATCTAGAGAAAGTGATACAAAAATGACAATATGTAATAAATATAATGGAAAAAAAACTGTGTTATATATTCCTCCATGTATACAAATTATCAATTTTTCATAATCACAGTATGTTTGAAATATGATAAGATAAGTTTCACACAATAAGACTTAAATGTGTTTTCCTATAATCAAGTGACCCTGAGATAGGCCAGCTTTGACCCCAGGGGCATGATTAAAAAATATCAGTTTTGCAGACATTCACAAAGTAATGCTACATGCTATATATCTTTACTCTTGGCATTGTATTTTCACTAAATAAGACTGAATGTGTTTTCTCATGCAAGAGTCTATCAACTAAGTGAACCCCAGATGCAGGGCCAACGTTGACCCTAGAAACATGATTATTACCAGTTTTGTAGTGGCCAACAAGGCAATGCTACATGTAAGGCCCCCACGATTACACGTTTAAACGGATTCGTTTCGATTTTCATTCATAAACGTTTACGATATTGTTTACCGTTTAATCGAAATGACCATATTGTCTTACAAAATTTCTTAATCATTGCCTGTAATCATGGATTTTATCAATTCTAGTTGTTTATTCCAAAGTAAACAAACGGAAAATATGTGTTTACAACCCTCCACACAGCATTACGGTGCAAAATTGCTCGTGACATAATACATTTTTGTTAAAAAATGGGGTTACAATGCAGAAAGTGTGTGCTGACTCAATCGTGATTAGCCCTGAACATTCTTTATTTGTACATGTGTAAAAAATAGAAAGAAAAACATCATTTGGCTACTCAAATACATGGTGTGCATAGTACATAGAGGTACCACCGTTTAAACGGTATCGTTTCGGTTATTAGCAATCGTGTAAACGTTTACAAAAAATTGTAAACGTGGGAGCCTTAGCTACATGTCAAATATATTAACTCTAGGCAATAAAGTTTCTCCAAAATAAGAATTAATTGTGTTTTCCTTAACAAAATATATTAACTAAGTGATCCCCGGGACAGGGCCAATATTGTTCCAAGGGGCATGATAAATACCATTTATTTTGTGGTCCACAAAGTAGTGTTACATGCCAAATATCTAAGCTCTGAGCATCATAGTTTCACATAATATTTTTCAAATGTGATTTTTGCCTCAGGCATAATTATAGTAATTGAATCTTCTGTTCGTATGAGGTTAACGTAAAACGGCAAGTTGTGTTTATCTTAGTTCTACCTGTACCAATGTCTTCATAATTTATAAACTTTCTAATCAATACAAAGTATATGATCTGGGTTAGGGGTCATTTGGGTCAAGGTCATCAATGTCAAAAATAGATTTTTACAGTTGCAACCTTATTCTATTGACATGTCTTGATAGGAACTGAGAAGTCTTCTTCTTCTTTAGATGAAGTTAGGTGTCAGTTGGGTCAAGGTCATCTGTGCTAAAAATAGATTTTTACAATTTTGTCCATACAGCCTTTATTTATTGACAAATGTTTTTCTATCCAGCTAGCTTACGGAACGTTGGTGGTTCTACTCATGTGCCTGTTCGTGCCTGAAATAATGCACAGAACGGCACCTGAGGTCTTCCTCCACCAGTAAAGCTGGAACGTCGCAATTATTTTATATAATGTGTACTTTTCTAGTCCTTTTGTATGTTGTCTATTTGATTATTCTTTGATTAACTGTGATTGCCCTGTTCAACCAATTATTTAAGATTATGATCTCAATCAGTGTTTACATGCTTTATAATCTTGTTAGCTACTGTGTCAATTGTTACCATCTTGTTTAATAAATAATTCTGAATAATAATAGTTTAATCATTATTCTCTTAAATTGACCCATGTGTAAAATGGCCTTTTTGTCTGTTCTTCTGATAATTAATGCCAATGGCTCTTACAAACAAAGAATATTTCTGAAACGCATCACAATTACTGATTAGTAACCCATTGGGAAGGTTTTTGAAAATGTTTTGAGAAGATCCCCAATATGGTCCGAAACTGCCTAAACTGAACCGGAAATAACCGAAAAGGTCATGCTGCTCGAAGCGTCCAGCGTCCGTAAACTTTTACTTTAAATGACATCTCCTCATAAACCACTTAGCCAATTTCATCTAAACTTCACAGTAATGTTCCTTTGGTGGTCACCTTTAAAATTGTTCAAAGAATTTAATTCCATGCAGAACTCTGGTTGCCATGGCAACCAAAAGAAAAAACTTTAAATATCTTCTTCTAAGAAACCCAAAGAGCTAGAGCTTAGATATTTGGCATGAAACATCTCCTAGTGGGTGTCTACCAAGTTTGTTCAAATAAAAGCCCTGGGGGTCAAAATTGGCCCCGCCCCAGGGGGTCATTTATTTTTCCTATTAGCCTGGGTTCCAGTCTGTCAATTTTTTTTTTTTTATGAGCTTCTGTTCGGCAAATCGACAGCCTGGGGAAATACAATTTTCGATCGAAGCGCCACCTAGTATACACCCCGAAAATTACGGGTGTTATAAAAGAACGATAACTCATGCAACAACAAACTAGTTTCTAAAAATAGAAACGGAATTTCCACGAAGTGATCCGAAGCTCAACGAACAGTTACGGAGCCTCGCTTTCAAAACACCATTTCCGATTAAAAACTAACACTCGTTGACAAAGGTTATTGCATGATGAGTGAATTTGATTAATAGGTGTGATTAGTTAAAGTAGATAAAGTGTGTGAGCATCAGATAATTTTGCTGGACTCAATTTATAATGGTAAATGGCGTCAAATTTTCAACATTTATTATCTTCGCCTCGATTTCGATTTAGTCATGTAATTTGTTGGTCACGTGCTAATCGGTCTATTAATAGGATTATCATTAGTCAATAATTACATGGGAAATCCCGCAGGTTTCCCCAGGCATTGATACTATCAAAACCAGAGATGTTGTGTTATCTCTGACGATCGAGTATGAAATAGCGCGTAAGTTATGAATAAGCAAAAGAAAATATCAACGCCTGAATCCCAGGCTATTTTCCTATATGCATATAGTAAAAACTTAAAAATCTTCTTTTAAAGAACCCAAAGTGCTTGAGCTAAAATATTTAGCGTGAAACATGTTCTAATGGATGTCTACCAAGTTTGTTCATATAAGAGCCCTAGGGTCAAAATTGGCCCCGCCCCAGGGGGTCATTGATTTTCCCTATATGAATATAGTAAAAACTTAAAAATCTTCTTTTAAAGAACCCAAAGAGCTAGAGCTAAGATATTTAGCATGAAACAGGTTCTAATAGATGTCTACCAAGTTTGATCAAATAAGAGCCCTGGGGTCAAAATTGGCCCAGCCCCGGGGGACAATGATTTTCCTTAAATGTGTATAGCAAAAACTTAAAAATCTTCTTCGAAAAAAAAAACCGAATAGCTAGAGTTTAGATATTAAGCATGAAACATCTTCTAGTAAGTGTCTACAAAGATTGTTCAAATAAAAGCCCTGGGGTCAAAACTGGCCCTGCCCCAGGGGTGTCATTGTTTTTAAATATATATGTAAAGAAAAAACTTAAAAAATCTTCTTTTAAAAAACCCAACGAGCTAGACCTTAGATGTTTAGCATGAAACATCTTCTAACGGTTGTCTACCAAGTTTGTTCGAATAAAAGCCCTGGGGTTTAAACTGGCCCCATTCTGGGGGGCCTATATACAGGTGAGCGACTTCAGGGCCATCATGGCCCTCTTGTTTAGTTTAATTTTGCCTATATGTCTATATGAAAGCTCCTGAAAACATCGCTAATAAGCACAATACACAAGTTCATGTAAATTGAAAAAAATTCAAGGATGTAGCTGCATGGGTTGATAAATTAATTAATACCATTATATATTCTGTATTAACCCCCCCCCCCCCATCTTTTTTATTTGAGAACAGGAAAACAGATACATGTATATGAAGGCAACAGCAATTTTTACACGAATCCCGGACAATCCCCCTCCCGGACGATTCCCCTTCCATATTATTTTCACAACCCGGACATTTCCCCTCTCGTTATTTTAATAGGGCGGACTTTTCCCCTCCCGTTAATTTTATAGGACGGACAATTCCCCTCCCGTTATTTTAGCAGAGCGGACAATTCCCCTCCCGTTTTTTCACAGAGCGAAACGTGACATTATACGGCCCTTAATCGTAGCCGCCACTGCGTTTAAAAAAATCTATAACCATTCTTATTAAAGATGACAGTTTTTACTCTTAACAACAAACTGTTAAAGGTCAGAACTTATAAGAATCATTATTTTACAAAGGTGACATTATACCGCCTTTAATCATTGCCGCCGCTTCTTAAGATAAACAAACTGTCAATAAAAAATATTTAATCAATGCTGCCCTTAATTAAACGTGTCCTTGATTGCAAAACCAATTATTTATAATTATTTTACCGCTGCAGAAATGTATTGACGAAATAAAGATTATTTTAACAAAAAAAAATGCGTTTTGTTTTGTTTATATTCATGTCAATATAGACAAGCAAAATGTATTTAAAGTCGATTAAAAATACCTTTCAAATAAACAATATTATAACATATCTATGTTCAACAGTCATGGGAGGGAAATTGTCCGCACTGACAACAGCGGGAGGGGAATTGTCCGCTCTGCTAAAATAACGGGAGGGGAATTGTCCGTCCTATAAAATTAACGGGAGGGGAATTGTCCGCCGTTAAAAAATAACGGGAGGGGAAATGTCCGAGGTGTGAAAAAACATTCAAATTTACTGGGAGGGGAATCGTCCGGGAGGGGAATTGTCCGGATACCTTTTTACACACATACAATGCAGAGGAAAATAACACAAAATAGTAAAAAGAAAAGAATATTTTGACACAGCTTAACATTTTCGTTTTTTTTTTTTCATTTAAGCCACCATTTGGAAAATGAAAGGCCCTAGAGATTTTAATTGGAGAATAAATCAGAATATACAGTAATGTTATAAAGCACTTCCACAAAATAACACACTAAATTTATAGAAAAACAGATTTAAAATTTTTATGCTGTCAAATTAGGTAATACCATTGTCATTCAAATGTTTCTTTACTAAAAAGTGCTGATTTTGAATGCCATGATTAACTGTCTGGTATGCAAAGTCAATGTTTAAGTTGTTCCAATTTTTTATTCATTTTTTTTTTTTTAATTCTTATAGGAAGCTTTATTGTTCTAAAGTTTAAAACATTCAAATATCTACAAGTTAGTTCTGTAAAATCCATATTTTTTTCTTCTTATAGTGATAAATATATATAGTAATCAGAAGACATTGTAATACTTGTTTGGAGTCTCTACCATATATTTAAACATATACATGTATATTATATCCACTGTTCTCTATATGTAAAAGCATAACACACATAAAGTACTAAATTAAGACAATGGTTCATATGTTAATATGATTATTATTCACTTTACAATCAAATAGTTATTAGTTTTTTTTCCACACTGCCACTTTTACTATCCGTTGCTTTATACAAACAGCTGTTTTAAATATTTTTGTTCATTCTCTGTATTTAAACATCATATTTGTTTATGTATACATATTAAGACTGTTTTACACAGACATTAAAAAATAATTAAGGTCCAAGATGATCTGGTGGCGGTGGTGGTGGGCGTGTTGATGATCTAGGTTTTGCACCCGCCATGCCAAGTCTTTCAAAATCGCGTTGTTGTACTCCTTTTCGGTCACCTCTTGGCTCTTGGTTTTGTCCAGGTCTAAACTGCATTTCTGGTCTGTTTCGACCTTCATTTTTATCCTCATGTCTTGGAGGAGAGTGACTTCCATATCCGTTTCCCATGATTTTTATAAGATATTCACTTACATACATGTATATCAATAAATAACTAAAGAATTACTTGTATTCATAAACACAACATAATCGAAAAATGTCAGTTATTAAGTGGTTACTGAAAATGAGTAGAGAGTGTGTGTCAGATATCACTTGACTATTGTTAACTCATACTAGGATTATATACATGACATGAATGAGTAAATATTGTAACAAAAGGTTGATGTTGTTAAGTATTGGTAGATCCCTATTGTGACCTTAAATTTAAACAACAATAGATTTTACATCACGCATATTGTCACATATCGAGGGCTTAACGCAATAAGGGCGTAACTACATTTTTTTCCAAAAATGGTTTTATATCACTTTTGACATTATTTTCGTCTAACTCATTAACTCTGAAAGTTTGAACAAAGTATATTATTTATTTATATCTACTTTTTGATAATACTATAAGGGCCTATCTCAAAGTGACTTATGTTTTTTATGCAATAAGGGAGTAACTTGACTTACGTCCTTATTGCATATATATAAAGTATCTAAGAGTTTAAATTCTTTTCTGGAACATAGGCATAAGTATATTAAATAAATCACAGTGATGCCATAAAAGTGCAGAAAGATAGCACTGTCTCTTTGTAACAATATCAGGTCTACTTTAAGAATATAATAATGTCCATGAAACAAGACTTGCTAATAATTGAAGTCAAATCAATTTCAAATGCAATTTCTCTTCTATTTTATTTTAAAAAAATGCACAGTCATGCAAGAACAAACTGTATCATTTAAACCTCCTTTGTTTCTTTAACTGATACCATTATCTATTGCTAATAATTTTACAGAATAACTGAATTACGGGTATATTATTACTATTTACAGAGGCAGGGCTCACACTGGCTCAAATAAAATAATAGCCAATATTTTTAACTTAAAATAATAATAGCCAAAAGTTTAGCGGACTATTCACGATTTAGCGATTAACAACATAAGCAGTTGATTAAAAAAACATTACATGTATATAAAACTTTTTCAGATTTATAAGGATTCTCAAATAAACTAATACATTTGTGTATATTGATTTTTCTTAAATAGAACCACAACTTAAAATGTTATTATAGAACAGAATAAAAATGTTATATAGTATAATTACTGTATATCAATAATATTAAAGATTCATTATAAATTTACATAATGCTATTATCAGACAATTTCTTTTGTTTGTTCTAATCAAATTTTGTCAGCTATAAGCACTGTCATTTTCCACATTTCACACAGAACTGGAGTAGATCTGGGACATACTATAACTTATCGTATGTCCCAGAGTAGATCTAGGTCATATTAGCCTATAGAAATAACACTTGCAAACTTATTCACAGAATGCAGCCTTTTTTCTGAATAATTTACTGAAAAATGTCATCATCACCAATGTAATACAAATTTTCTGCCATAATGGTAAAGATTTTTAAACAGAACATAGCTTATTTTCACCTTAAAATAAATATCAAAATTATCGGTGTCGCGAAAATATGTGACAATCGGATTTTTTCCAGTTTTCTGAAGAAATATTCATAATTTTGGTTGTTGTGCAAATAGTTGTTTGGAAGTTAATACCTTTTTAAATATTTTATCATTGTTTTCCACTGGCGATTTAGTCATGCAGCTTAAAACAAAAAAACAAAAAAATTTGCCATTACTGCAATTTACGGTAAATTTTGGGTTGGTCAATATCCAGTTTATCAATTTTAAGACGATTTTTGTGGCTAATTGACGGATATTTGATGGCTATTATAATGCTGGACAATATCTTTAAAGTACTTATACAATTTTACATCTCGCATGTATTTTTATCACCTCGGGCAATATGGTAAGCAGCACGTGACCGATAAAAAGTTGACACCCAATTAAATCCACCCCGCTGGTGTTAATTAGGTCTACTGCATTCTTTATCGATTTTTACACCTTATATAAACACTGTTGGATGTTAAAAATAATCGCCAGATTTTGTAGCCAAAATGCAAAAATAATCGCCAATCTTATAAAATAATCGCAAATGGCGACTATGGCGACCGACAGCGTGAGCCCTGACAGAGGTCACGGTAACCAATTGACAGGAAAAAAGTTATAGAAAATTAACTTTAAAGATTTTTCTATACCACTGTATAACAATTACATCACATATATTGTACATAATATACACTAAAATTTTGTACTGTGTTTTAAAGACATTGATTTGCACATAAAATAAAATCTGTTTAGGTGTTTAAAAACATTCAAGTTTATCAATTAAATGAAGATATTCAATTAAATATCACATTGTCTTTTAATACTTATGTTTTATTGTAAGAGATCATTTACGGAGTACACCACATGTCTGATGTTTCTGAAGTCATTCTCCTAGTGAAACAAGTAACTGATAACTTTCTATGTACATGAACCATTTTAATTGAAGGAGCAAATATTAATTAAAGGAACCAACTCCACTGAGGTCCAAAAGACTAAAAAATGAATTTCTTAAAACAGGCAAAAGATTATTTGCAAACAATGATTAAAAATATACCCACAAATATATTGAAAATCATATTTTTGTGTTATTCTTAGCCCAATTTAGTGAAAAGTGTTGAATGCTTTTCAATTTTGGGTCATTTTTCATGATTCGAATTATTATTCTGGAAAAACAGACTTACTATTTGCTTTATCATATTAGCAAGTCTTGCTATCTTCTTTTAAAAAGTAAACTAACTAAAAAAAGGGAAATTGTGTTTGAGTCTTCTATATCCTGCAAATGTCCACTGTCAAAAGTGTTGTGGGTAATAGCATGGGAATTGAGACATGTTTTAACCTGCCAGTTACTTATAATTGAGTCAATCCAATTATTTTATTTTAGCAACAAATATTTCGATATAGCTGCTTACTTACATTATGTAGAAGAATTGTTGTGGATCACACCATTGGATATTTCATTAGATCTTAAAGTGGTTGTCCATAAATCAAAGTCCCCATTATTTTTCATGTGAGTGGGGCAGATAAAACATAATGACAAGTGCATAAGGAATCAAAGTACTTAAGGGTATTAATGGATGGCAAGTTTTTAATTTTGAAAAATTGCTCATTAATATTTTTTTTACAAACAAACCAAGTGATCTTAATAGTATAATGCAATAAAGTAATTTTTTTATTCGAGCCCAATCCCTTATGCTAACAATGTATTCCTTTATTACCCTTCCAGATTTTTTCCACCATTTTGATTGGATATTGATCTGCCGAAAGAAATTGATATTACCGAGCCAGGCGGGTAATATACACACTAAATATGCCCGTTGGGTACCCCACGTTGTAAAAAAATATTTACCAAAATAAAGTAATGATAAATATTCTCATCAGTATTGAAAACAAAAATGGCCTCGCCAATGCTAAGTTGATATTAATTACAAAAAAGTGTCTTCTACAGATTGCTCCTTTTCTCTTGTTTGCGTTCGTTTGGTACGAAAGCAAATACGTCATCTATTTATGTGACGTCATGCTGTGGTGAAAGCGTTCTCTAAAGGGAATCTTATTTCGACGTTTCAATTGAAACAGCAATGATTTATTTTAAAATCATCTTACTCGGCATGGGAAGGGTAATAAAATTATTATTTTGGTTTTGGAGTGATATATATGGATTACCTGCCGAGATAAAATATCACCCTCGCTTAATGGCTCGGGTGATATAAAATCTTGCCAGGTAATATATCCACATATATCACTCCAAAACCAAAATAACATATAATATTAAGAGAAGATGGACAAATAATATTAAGAGAAGATGGACAAAACCCCTCATGTCAAAACCCCACACCTCAAAGTTTTTGTCCTTAGTAACATTCTATATTACATATTAATAAGGGGAATTACTTGCCTCATACAGTTTAATTTCTTGATATAAACAGGATTTGTAAGCATTTGAAATAATTAGTGTATTACAAATATTTAAAATGTGCACACATTTAAATACAAATGTATGTTACACATATTTTTGAAAATCAAACCCTACTGTTATGTGAAAGCATACATATTGTAGTTATTGCGCCTATTCAGCTAGAAATGATGGCATAGAAAGGTGCAATCATCTTTCAAAAATGAAAGAAATCAATGAAGGAAACAGAATGGTAACATTTTTAGCACGACTATACAAAGTATATGGAGAGCTGTCCTACTCGCCCCGGCGTCGGCGTCCGCGTCCAGATTTTAGATTAAAGTTTTGGTGCAGTAAAATATTTTTCACTATAACTTTGTCATTTCTTAAGGTATCAACTTCAAACTTCAAATATATGTTCCTTATCATCAACCACATCTTATGTGACAAGGTTCATAACTCTAGCACCAATATTTTCAGATTTATCTCCCCTTGAACTTAGAATTTTCCTTAAAAAATACTATTTTTTACTGTTACTTCTTTATTTCTTAAGGGATCAACCTCATACTTCAAATATATGTACGTTATCATCATCCCCATCTTATGTGACAAGGTTCATAACTCTAGCACCAATATTTTCAGATTTATCTCCCCTTAAACTTAGAATTTTCCTCAAAAAATACTATTTCTTACTGTTTCTTCTTTATTTCTTAAGGGATCAACCTCATACTTCAAATATATTTACGTTATCATCATCCCCATCTTATGTGACAAGGTTCATAACTCTAGCACCAATATTTTTAGATTTATCTCCCTTTGAACTTAAAATTTTCCATAAAAAATATTATTTTTTACTGTTACTTATTTATTTCTAAAGGGATCAACTTCATACTTCAAATATATTTACGTTATCACCATCCACATCTTATGTGACAAGGTTCATAACTCTAGCACCAATATTGCAAGAATTATCTCTCCATAAACTTAGATTTTTTTACTAGAAAAATGTTATTTTTTATTATAACTTTTTTATTTTTAAAGGTATCTACCTCAAACGTCAAATACTTATTCCTTATCATCAATTACATTTTATGTGACAATGTTCATAACTCTTGAAGCAATATTTACAGATTTATCTGTCTTTGAACTTATGATTTTCTTTAAGAAATATAATAACTTCTTTACTTTTTAAGGTATCTACTTCAAACTTCAAATATATATTTCTTATCATTACAAAAATGTTGTGTGACAAGGTCCATAACTCTAGCATGACTATTTCTAGAATTATTCCCCTTGATCTTGGAATTAATGTTAACAAATGTTATTTTTTTTCTATAACTTAATACATAATAATACATAATGGATTTTTAGCTCACCTTGCACAAAGTGCAGGTGAGCTTTTAGGATGGCCAACCAAATGGCGTCCGTCGTCTGTCGTCCGTCCACATTTTAAATATTCTAAGGACATCTTCTATGATACCGCAAGGCCAATGTTAATGAAACTTGACAGGAATACTCTTTGTATGAAGCTCTATCAAGATTGTTCAAAGAATTCCATTTCATGCTGAACTCTGGTTGCCATGGCAACCGAAAGAAAAATCTTTAAATATCTTCTTTTAAAGAACCGTAAGAGCTAGAGCTTAGATATTTGGCATGAAACATCTTCTAATGAGTGTCTACCAAGTTTGTTCAAATAAAAGCCCTAGGGTCAAAATTGGCCTGGCCCCAGGGGGTCATTGATTTTCCCTATATGCATATAGTAAAAACTTAAAAAATCTTCTTTTAAAGAACCCAAAGAGCTAGAGCTAAGGTATTTGGCATGAAACATCTTCTAGTGAGTGTCTACCAAGTTTGTTCAAATAAAAGCCCTGGGGTCAAAATTGGCCCCGGCCCGGGGTGTCATTGATTTTCCCTATATGCATATAGTAAAAACTTAAAAAATCTTCTTTTAAAGAACTGTAAAAGCTAGAGCTTAGATATTTGGCATGAAACATGTTCTAGTGAATGTCTACCAAGTTTGTTCAAATAAAAGCCCTGGGGTCAAAATTGGCCCCGCCCCAGGGGGTCATTGATTTTCCCTATATGCATATAGTAAAAACTTAAAAAATCTTCTTTTAAAGAACCCAAAGAGCT
This sequence comes from Ruditapes philippinarum, assembly GCF_026571515.1. NCBI lineage: Eukaryota > Metazoa > Mollusca > Bivalvia > Venerida > Veneridae > Ruditapes > Ruditapes philippinarum. The sequence continues at coordinate 105,342 of NW_026855374.1, forward strand.
AGAGCTAAGATATTTAGCATGAAACATCTTCTAATGAGTGTCTACCAAGTTTGTTCAAATAAAAGCCCTGAGGTCAAAATTGGCCCTGCCCCAGGGGGTCATAGATTTTCCCTATATGCATATAGTAAAAACTAAAAAATCTTCTTTTAAAGAACCCAAAGAGCTAGAGCTAAGATATTTGACATGAAATATCTTCTAGTGAGTGTCTACCAAGTTTGTTCAAATAAAAGCCCTGGGGTCAAAATTGGCCCCGCCCCGGGGGGGTCATTGATTTTCCCTATATGCATATAGTAAAAACTTAAAAAATCTGCTTTTAAAGAACCGTAAGAGCTAGAGCTTAGATATTTGACATGAAACATCTTCTAGTGAATGTCTACCAAGTTTGTTCAATTAAAAGCCCTGGGGTCAAAATTGGCACTGTCCCAGGGGGTCATAGATTTTCCCTATAATTATGCATATAGTAAAAACTTAAAAAATCTTCTTTTAAAGAACCCAAAGAGCTAGAGCTAAGATATTTAGCATGAAACATCTTCTAATGAGTGTCTACCAAGTTTGTTCAAATAAAAGCCCTGGGGTCAAAATTGGCCCTGCCCCAGGGGGTCCTTGATTTCTCCTATATGCATATAGTAAAAACTTAAAAAATCTTCTTTTAAAGAAATCAAAGAGCTAGAGCTAACATATTTAGCATGAAACATGTTCTAATGGTTGTCTACCAAGTATGTTCAAATAAAAGCCCTGGGGTCAAAACTGGCCCGCCCCGGGGGTCATTGATTTTCCTTATATGTGTATAGCAAAAACTTAAAAATCTTCTTTGAAAAAACCCAAATAGCTTGAGTTTAGATATTATACAAGTTTGTTTAAATAAAAGCCAGGGGGTCAAAACTGGCCCTGCCCCAGGGGTGTCATTGTTTTTAACACTATGTGTATAGTAAAAACTTAAAAAATCTTCTTTTAAAAAACCCAATGAGCTAGAACTTATATGTTTAGCATGAAACATCTTCTTATGGGTGTCAACCAAATTTGTTCATATAAAAGCCCTTGGGTTAAAATTGGTCCTGGGGGGGTCCATTGGGGGCGGAGGCCTATATACAGGTGAGCGACCTCAGGGCCATTATGGCCCTCTTGTTCTTTCATAGTTTTGTCCTCCTTACTGCGTCCAGTATTTTATTAGTCGAGCTTGGCTGTCTCCTTTGACAGCTCTTGTTCATTTTCATATAAGTCTTAAATGACACACATGATAGCTGTTTTACTTGTTTAATGTAATTGCAAAAGGTCCTAATGTTTACATAAAAACTAGTGTCCACAGCTTGTACAATTTCATTAGTTAAAAATATTTTTGTCAAGTTTTTGAATTCATTAAGGTGACAACGGAGTCAATTATCACTGAAAATACCTAAAATGAGATTTTTTGCTTAGTAGATTTATCCATCTTTTCTGAACACATTCGTGATTTAATTTTGGAAGCAGTTAGTCCAAAAAATGTGTTTTTAAACGTTTTAAAACGGTACCTGTACCATTTTTATCTGCTATTCGCATAACCTGTCAATTATCGATAACGCTCCGCCCCCTGTTGAGGCATCAATGAGGGAAATCGGTAGTTCCATATATGCGCGAATTACCGGTCCATACTGGTCCATACTACTCGTAATTCATGTATCGTACAAATACCGAATATCGTCTACCTTTTATTAAGCCTTTTTTATAAAATAGGAAATTGTTGGCCAATGTACGTTACATAATGTATGAAACATAAATAGTTAAGCGTAGCAGTAAATCGCACAACCACGGGGTTGATTAAAAATATAGTTGCTAAAATATCCATAATGTGTGAAAATAATTTGTCTGTCCCGTTAATCTGATAGATATTATATTGAGTTTATGGACTTTGTACGGATTCAAGGGCTTGCTTTACATTCAACCTCGTTTTCTAACAAAACAACAACAAAAACAGACAACATTTTTTTATGTGAACGCCTATATGACTTGTGGTAAGGTGTCCCTGACAAATTTCTAAACCATTTTAGGTTGTCTAAGGATGATTATTTCTCTATGAATCAATAAAAAAAGATAATAAAATATATTATCAGTGAATGGTTTGAATAAATTGTTCGCCAGTAAATCGAACACAGTACTAATAAACCTGGGACAAAGTATAGAATTTATTGTATATCCCAGTAGAAAATGGATCTCTATGCCGTGCTTTGATGCATAGATGATATTCATGATAATAGAAGTAAAGAAGGTCAGATCATAATGATCTAGTGATACCTTTTTTTCTATAAAAATATGTTAAGCATTTATATCAATTTGGAGGAAAAAATATATAATATCCCGTTCTTATTTGTTTTATCTACCATGGACTTTAAAAGACCGTCAGAAGATCAGTTTTTTGTTATTTTAATTTATATTTTAACAGAATTTCATAAACGAATACACAGAGTGACACTGGTATAATATAATAATAATGCTGATGATATAAAAGTGAAACAATTAAATACCCCGCTAGCGGTGCGCAAATACGTTTCATTTCCCCCCACCGAGTGCCTCAAATTTTACCGAAAGTCACGTGACATGTGCGACCGATACAAGACGGACGGTAAATAACGTTAAGATTTGAAGAAATTTCTGTTATAAACTGATATTAATCAGCAACTTTTTAATTGGTCAGATGTCACTGGGTCATAAAATGTTGTTAGAGTATGTTACCGCAATTTGTGACCCTCTCTGGTGCGATATTTGTGTATTATGCAATTATTTAGCGTGAAACGTAGGGGTCCGAGAGAGAACAGCCGATTTATGAGTTTGATGCGGGTCGGACTAACTTTGAATCGGCATAACTTTTTAGCTCGACTTTTCTATGAAAAGGGGAGCTATCCTACTCGCCCCGGCGTCGGCGTTGGCGTCACACCTTGGTTAAGTTTTTCGTACCACCCCACTTTATTTCAGAAGTATTACAAGTATGGCTTTGAAACTTACCATACTTGTTCACCATCATAACCTCCATCTACAGACATGAGTACATAACTCTGTCAAGGTTTTTGACAGAATTATGGCCCTTTTTTGACTTAGAAAGTGTATTGAGCTTGGTTAAGTTTTTTGTACCACCTCACTTTATTTCAAAACCATTGGAGGTATTGCTTTGAAACTGACCATACTTGTTTACCATCACGACCTTCATCAACAGACAAGAGGACATAACTCTGTCAAGGTTTTTGACAGAATTATGCCCCTTTTTGACTTAGAAAATACATTGAATATGGGTAAAATCCACTTATTGCCTTAACCCTTTGAGATATTGCTTTGAAACTTTTAATGCTATTTCACATCATTACCCCCATCTGTACGCAAGAGAAGGTAACTCTGTCAAGGATTTGTTTTAAAAATTAAGACTTTATTTCAGAAGTATTACAAGTATGGCTTTGAAACTTACCATACTTGTTCACCATCATAACCTCCATCTACAGACAAGAGTACATAACTCTGTCAAGGTTTTTGACAGAATTATGGCCCTTTTTTGACTTAGAAAGTGTATTGAGCTTGGTTAAGTTCTTTGTACCACCTCACTTTATTTCAAAACCATTGGAGGTATTGCTTTGAAACTGACCATACTTGTTTACCATCACGACCTTCATCAACAGACAAGAGGACATAACTCTGTCAAGGTTTTTGACAGAATTATGCCCCTTTTTGACTTAGAAAATACATTGAATATGGGTAAAATCCACTTATTGCCTTAACCCTTTGAGATATTGCTTTGAAACTTTTAATGCTATTTCACATCATTACCCCCATCTGTACGCAAGAGAAGGTAACTCTGTCAAGGATTTGTTTTAAAATTAAGGCCTTTTATCGACTTAGAATCTTGGTTAAGTTTTTAGTACCAGTCCACTTTTTGACTGAACTGTTTGAGATATTAATTTGAAAGTTGGAATACTTGTTTACAATCATGATTCCCAAACATGTCCAGGAGAAGGTAATTCTGTCAAAGATTTTATTTGAATTATGGCCCTTAACTCTTTTGACTTAAACATTTCAAACTTTGCTGCAGTGTTCAAGGGTATCACACAATTCAGTAAAATAATTCTTCACTAAATATCTTAATGCTCATGGCCATTGTTCACTTTAAAAATACAGAGATTCTTGTATTGCCTTTTACTGCAAAAACTTTTTTTATTGGCAAGCAATAAAAAAGTCGAGCGCGCTGTCTTACGGACAGCTCTTGTTTAATAATCAAGCAATTAACATGCGGTTTAAAGCACATGAAAGGGAATTCATTTACGGAGGGAACCGTGTCAGGGATTTTTGTTTGCTCTATCAGTGGCTTAATTATCTTTAATTACGTAATATGTATGGTGAAAAAAGTTGCATAAAATGTTTGACGTTACGTAATATTTTTTTGAGAAAAGATAGAAAAAATTTGAGACACGGTTCCCCAGATATTATAAGTATGTTTATTTTCCAAAAGTTTGATGACAAAAAAATAAAAAATGACTTTGATATGACGATTTAAAATTTTTGGATTTTTATTAAAAATCAATCATTTACAAAGGCATTTTTTTCAAATATGTTATTTTTTATGATGATCAACGACATTTAATGCACAAAGATTAAATAAATAACAATTATTACTAAAATAAGTTGGTTTAAATGACATTTATGTGAGTACCACGAAAAGTGTCTGTTGTCACCTTAAGCACTTAATTAATTTAATGGTATGCTAAACTAATTCCAATAAGAATAAATAAGAATTTAAATCAATATATTTCAATATATTGAATAAAAAATAAGTGAGGCATGGATTGTATAATAAAGGTCAATATTAAAGTCAGGAGGTATAAAATTCGCTGTCACATTGTAGAATTGCAAAAACATTAGTGTAGACTTTTAAGTATTTCTTGGAAAATCTTTGAGAAAATTAAATATCCTATTGTAATTGAATTATATGTAGACATGGTACCATATTGCATAACAAAATATAGCCATGTTTAATGTGCATCTTACTGCAATATGGGCATAAGTATACTTATATCCTTATTGCATATAATAATTATTATCTCTCAAATAATATGTAAAAGTTATGCAACAAGGGCATAAGTAATAAAATTGCAAATAAAGTGTTTTTTACATGATTTATTTTGATGTTGTTATAAGTTATATTTAGAATATATATTTTCATATTACAAAACCAAGTGATATACATGTAATGGGAATATACAGAAACAAGAAAATGAGTTAGTTTTTTTCCTCTACTGTAAAATTTTCAAAAATGTAGTTACGCCCTTATTGCGTTAAGCCATCGAATATGCTCTTTTGTTAAGAAATACATGGTGGTGAAATTTCTATTTTACTGACATTTAAATTAGACAGATTGCAGTGTCATGTAGGGATCTATCAATTAAAATACCTTTAAAGACGTTTTCTGGAGTTTTCGTATCGACATATAGGTAAAATTAAAACTGTTCAATAGAATTTTTTATACTTGGCATGTTATTATAATATGACAACAGAAAAATTTTATAAGGAAAACAATTGGGATCACCATTCTCATTTTTTCTTCTTATTTTCATGAAGCTTACCTTCGTCTTAGTAATTTTGCAAAATTTCAAGACCAAATTTTGAGTGGATAGTTTTTTTTCCCACTTCTACTCTTAACCTGTGCATTTTTTTTTCTTAAAAAATGGCCTTTGTTTTAGAAATTTAAAAGTACCTATATTTTCATTGAAAAGAATTAACAGAAACCATAAAAGGAATTGCATGTAATTATGTATTGTATTCAACAATGAAAAGAAAAACATTATCCGGAAGTAAAAACAAGAAATCATTTACGTATGTATAATTTATCTGCCCTTTAAATTTACCTCAAATAAGAAGAAAATTCTGATTCAGTTTCTGTTTTCATATTCTAACAACATGCCAAGTTTTAAAAAAAATCTATAGAATAGTTTTAATCTTGCTTATATGTCTATATGAAAACTTAAAAGGTATAAAATAAACTTATTGAAAGACCCAATGGTATATGGTTCCGACATATTTATTTACTCTATGAATGCCAGTTAATTAATTAATTAATGCCCATTGATTTCCCTTCTCCCTAAAGAATATATTTTTTACTGTTTCTAAAAATAATTCCCCTCCACTATACATTTTCTTTTGAAAAGATATAGAGATATCTTTGAATTGATTATTTAATATAAAGTTAATACAATTTAATATAAAGTGACCTGTTTTCTTTGTTTCTAGCTCTCCCCTATTCTCCCCTTTAATATAAAATTTTTACCTCCATTGGCCCTGCCACTATTTCCCATGAAGTAGAACATGCACTGAATTCAATACATTTGAATATCTATCTAGAGAACTGCATTTACCATTATTATACCCCCGCACAACAAAGTTGTAAGGGGGGTATACTGGAATCAGGTTGTCCGTCCGGCCGGCCGGCTGTCCGTCGGTTTTCTCTTGTCCGCCCAATAACTTAAGATTCCTTTGGCTCTTAGTCTTCATATTTGGCATGGAGGTTAGTCATGATTAGTAGATAACCCCTATTGATTTTGAGGTCACCAGGTCAAAGGTCAAGGTCACAGGGGCCTTGACTTCAAAAAGCTTGTCCGCCCAATAACTTAAGATTCCTTTGACCCTTAGTCTTCATATTTGGCATGGAGGTTAGTCATGATTAGTAGATGACCCTTAATGATTTTGAGGTCACCAGGTCAAAGGTCACAGGGGCCTTGACTTCAAAAAGGCTTGTCCGCCCAATAACTTCAGATTGCTTTGACCTATAGTCTTCATATTTGGCATTGAGGTTAGTCATGATTAGTAGAGTACCCCTATTGACTTTGAGGTCACCAGGTCAAAGGTCAAGGTCACAGGGGCCTTGACTTCAAAAAGCTTGCCCGCTCAATAACTTAAGATTCCTTTGACCCACAGTCTTCATATTTGGCATGGAGGTTAGTCATGATTAGGGATGACTCCTATTGACTTTGAAGTCACCAGGTCAAAGGTCAAGGTCACAGGGGCCTTGACTTCAAAAAGCTTTCTGCCCAATAACTTAAGATTCCTTTGACCCACAGTCTTCATATTTGGCATGGAGGTCAGTCATGATTAGTAGATGACCCCTATTGACTTTGAGGTCACCAGGTCAAAGGTCAAGGTCACAGGGGCCTTGACTATTAAAAGCTTGTCTGCCCAATAACTTTAGATTCCTTTGACCCACAGTCTTCATATTTGGAATGGAGGTTAGTCATGATTAGTAGATGACCCCTTTTGATTTTGAAGTCACTGGATCAAAGGTCAAGGTCACAGGGACTTTGACTTCAAAAAGTTTGTCCACCCATTAACTTAAGATTCCTTTGACCCATAGTCTTCATATTTGGCATGGATGTTGATCATGACCATAAGGTGACCCCTTTTGATTTTGAGGTCACTGGGTCAAAGGTCAAGGTCACAGGGACCTTGACAAAAAAAAGCTTTTCTTCTCAATTGCTAAAGAATGCCTGTCCGCAGTGTATTGATTTTGACATTTTCACATTTGAAGCATGTAGAATACATAACTTAGTAATGCACTGGCTTAGTAACCTCAGATTTGGCAGGGAGGTTGTCCTTGAGCTCTAAATGGCCACTGTTGATTCTGACAAAGTGGTATGCGGGGGTATTCACGCCATGATAGTGGCAGTTCATAAAGGGATCTTTTCTCCTCTGTTTGTCCCTCTGCCTGGACTACTCCTCATAAACTACTTGTACAATTTCTTCATATTCATCAGCATTTTCCGATTCAGTGATTTTTGTCCAAATTATGGCTCTTTAATTATTTTTATTTTCAAAGTTTGTCTGGTCTTATCCTCTTATACATGTACTACAAATGCAATGCAATTTATTGAAACTTTATATGATTGATTGGTAGCTCAAGTACTTGGGCATATTACACAGGTTTTCTTCATGAATTATTTTTGGCAGAGTTATGGCCCTTGAGTAAAAAGGTGGTAATAAAGTTTGTCTGAAATTCTCATCTTATACCACTTATGCAATTTCATTGAAACTTTAAAGGATTGATTTGTAGCTCAAGTACTTGAGCATATAAAACTGGTTTTTCACTTGAATGATTTTTGGCAGAGTTATGGCCCTTCAATAAAAAAGGTGTTTTTTTGTGTTGCCAGCTGCTTGTTTGGACCACTACTGGTGCATTTTCATTAAAACTTAACAGGAATGTTCAATTCTATGTCTAGTTATGCATCTCATCAACTTTTTTATTTAATGTTCATTGTCAGACTACTGTCCCTTTAATGATTTTGATTTTTTAAATTTGTCTGGACTACAGTATTTTCTCTTATATCAGTAATGCAATTTTAATGAAACTTTACAGGATTGATTCATAGCTCAAGTACTTGCACATATTTCACGAGTTTTTCTGGTTGAAGGATTTTTAGCCGAGTTGTGGGCAGTGATTGTTGGCTATCAGGAGGGGACGCATGTCATCACTGATGGCCATTGTTTTTATACCTTTTAATTCTAATTTAGTGTGAATTGACAAATATATTAATTATTTCAATTTTTGTTTACTTACAGTGACTTATTGTGAATAATAAACTCATTAAATTTTGTCATTGCCAGTGTGACGAAAATGATGTTGATTTAAGTGCTACTTGAAACACTTCAGAAAATGTGACAAAGTTAATCATAAGAGAAAGCTGACACTGATTTAGTACTGACAATTTTAACCCTTACCCCTCTAAATGACTTTAATGCTCTTAACCATTCTCAATTTGAAGGGGAAATTTTGGGATATATAATGAATGTGTATTGACTAAATAGTGACCACTGCCAACCATGATTGGTTGGCAGGCATTATTTGCATAACCTTTTCCAGAAGAAAATTGTCTATGGTGTAAATGTTCCTAATTTATGTGTAAAGGTGACTCATTTACAAGTTTGTAATATTGGCTAGCTCTGAATAATTTAAGTACACAGATACCTACTCTGATACGTCATCTAGAATGAACTGAGTTTTTGGGGCTATAATTTTAAGTTTCATGCAGTTTTAGCATCAGGTCTTAAAATAAGTTAATGAATTACAGAACATATAAAAAGTTACATTCAGAAACCAGGTTTTACTACAATATGAAATTATATTACAGGTAAACTACCAATAATAGGTGTTGGAGGTGTGGCCTCGGGTCAAGATGCCTATGATAAAATCCGTGCCGGAGCATCATTAGTTCAACTTTATAGTGCTTTAGTTTACCAGGGACCTCCAGTTGTTAGTCGTATTAAAAGAGAGCTAGGAGAATTATTAGAGTAAGTTGGGTATATCATTTTCTGTTTGACTTTACTCATGCCTCACATTGGTATAGGTTCAAAGCCCACTAGGGACTTTGGATTTTTTTTATGTGAGGAAACTATTTTTCTACCTTACATAATAATGCAAAGAGATGCATTTGAGGTCATCCTCCACCATTAAAACTGGAAACTCACAATGTAACCTGTAATGTGTTGGTGTGACCTAGAACTCAAAAAAACAAACATACAAAGAATGTGATAATCATTTGCTGCCAATACATGGCCAGGCCAGCCTATATAAGAAATTCAGCAGTTTAAGGGTCCTTACTACAGAGAGAGTATGGTTCTACGTTTTGGTGCCTGAAATATTTCATGGAAAATTACATACATATGTATATTTAGGGTCTAGTCTAGGCAATAAAGATTTTAGTATCATGTTTATAACTTTATGTTGATTTAGTATTTTATGTTGATTAAATATTATGTTATGGTTGAATATATAGTTTAGATATGAGGTGGTATATAGTAAAAGGGTCATTATAAGAGTATCTTGATCTGTACTTCCTTATATTTGATACATTGTTTTTACTCAAGTTGATCACTCTCAGCACTTCCTGACTAGAAAAGAACCTAGCCTGGAAAATCCATTCATGCCAAATACAAGTTCAAGATCAATATACTCTTATATTAATAATTGAAATATATCTTTAGTCTACCTTGTAAAATAAGATTAAAATTGGATAGCCTATGAGCTAGTTATTCAAGGTTATTGCAATTGTGCTTCACATCCCATATATTTTACATTTTAGGAAAGATGGATTTTCAAATGTGTCAGAAGCTGTGGGAGTTGATGTTAATCTCAATAGATGATGGAATTGTGACATGAATAGATGACAGTAATTGTACAAGCAGAACACATTATGATACAGTGATGATATACAGACATGAGATTCTACTCCCAAACAAAAATGATGTCTGCTTATAGATTTCAGTACCCTCTGTAAAAGACACAAAAATTGACAGAAGTATTTTTTTGTGCTGGATGTAGCTGTAGCTTTGACAGGAAAACATTTTGGCATGTAATATTGAACAATGGACATAGCTCGACTGACACAAGTGCTTGTGACTCTGATATAGATGCTTGGAGAATAAGTTATAAATGTTACAGTATTTACAAATGTACCGTTACTAACTTAACTTTAAACAAAAGATCGGATTAGTTGTTGATATATTAGTACATGTAATAAACTTATACATGTAAGATATTTTGTAATAAATACAATGTCATTCCCTAAATATTTACTTTACTTGAAAGTGTACTTTTAATTTTAAATATTTATTATGATACATGTATATAAATAACATACAACATCTGACTTTAGAAATTTAATTAAAAAATGTAAGGTAGGATATATTACAAATATAGACAGATATGGTCTACATTTTTGCCTATATTTTTTAACATTTGTCTGTTAATGATGTCTTGCCAAAGATTATAATACTGTTTAAGTGTTATGATTTAGTCTGAATCAAAATATGTGTTCTAGGTGTTTATAGTATTTTTAGCTCACCTGTCACAAAGTGACAGGCTGAGCTTTTGTGATCGCTTTTCGTCCGGCGTCCGTCCGGCATCCGTAAACTTTTACTTTAAATGACATCTCCTCATAAACCACTAAGCCAATTTCATCCAAACTTCACAGGAAATGGAATGTTCCTTTGGTGGTCACCTTTGAAAATTGTTCAAAGAATTTAATTCCATGCAGAACTCTGGTTGCCATGGCAACCAAAAGAAAAAACTTTAAATATCTTCTTCTAAAAACCCCAAAGAGCTAGAGCTTAGATATTTGGCATGAAACATCTTCTAGTGAGTGTCTAACAAGTTTCTTCAAATAAAAGCCCTGGGGTCAAAATTGGCCCCGCCCCAGGGGGTCATTGATTTTCCCTATATGCATATAGTAAAAACTTGAAAAATCTTCTTTTAAAGAACCGAAAGAGCTAGAGCTAAGATATTTAGCATGAAAAATGTTCTAATGGATGTCTACCAAGTTTGTTCAAATAAGAGCCCTGGGGTCAAAATTGGCCCCGCCCCGGGGTCATTGATTTTCCTTATATGTGTATAGCAAAACTTAAAAAATCTTCTTTGAAAAAAACCAAATAGCTAGAGTTTAGATACTGAGCATGAAACCTCTTCTAGTGAGTGTCTACCAAGTTTGTTCAAATAAAAGCCCTGGGGTCAAAATTGGCCCTGCCCCGGGGGTCATTCATTGTCCTTATATGTGTATAGCAAAAACTTAAAAATCTTCTTTGAAAGAACCTGAATAGCTAGAGTTGAGATATTAAGCATGAAACATTTTCTAGTAAGTGTCTACAAAGATTGTTCAAATAAAAGCCCTTGGGTCAAAATTGGCCCTGCCCCAGGTGTGTCATTGTTTTTAACTACATGTATATGTGTAAAGAGAAAACTTGACCAGCTAGACCTTAGATGTTTAGCATGAAACATCTTCTAATGGGTGTCTACCAAGTTTGTTCAAATAAAAGCCCTGGGGTTTAAACTGGCCCCGCCCCGGGGGCCTATATACAGGTGAGCGATTTCAGGGCCATCATGGCCCTCTTGTTTTGAAAAACTGAGAATTATTTTACATGCATTTGCAATATTTCATATTTTTTTCATAGATAACAAGAATTAAGCATCAGTGAAAGTCGTGATATGCATTTACTGAAAAGAAATAAATTGGTAAAGACGCTTTCTTATTTTGAATTGAAGGATTTAAAACCATCTCAAATGAAATATTTTTATAAGATTTAAAAATGGTAAAATTATACGGTTTACATAATTTTATGACAAATTCTGGAAAGAGTTGTAACAAAGAATGTTTCTGTTATTCAACACACATGAAAACTGTGTAAACAGAATAAAATGTTCCAGAAAAAAAATGCTGATATTTTAAGTAGAGTAGGTTTTGAACCTCCTGCATAATTCACTTAGCAGGAATAATACCATATTCAAACAAAAAATTTGTTTGCTCAAGGTAGCAAAGATGTAGCTTAATACACATTAAAGAAATTATTTATTTTTAGCTCGACTATTCGAAGAATATGAGAGCTAGTAGTCGTTCCGGCGTCGGTGTTGGTTAAAGTCTTTAGTGAAGTCAAATATCTAATTATTGCTTGAGATATTCAATTGAAACTTACAATACTTATTTATAGTAACAATGTACATCAGATTGACAAGTTGGATAACTCTGCCTACAATATTTATAGAATTATGCCCCTTTTTAACTTACAAATTCTGGTTAAAGTCTTTTGTTAAGTCAAATATCTCAATAACTATCAGAGATTTTGATTTGAAACTTCTCATATGCATGAAGGGTCATAATTGTATATTTCTGACCAAGTTCCATAACTCTATCTTGCATTTAGGCTGATTTATCTCCCCCTTTTCTACTTAGTCTCTTGGTCAATGTTTACATGCAAGTTTTACATATCTCAATAACTATTTAAGATATTTATTTAAAACTTCACATATGCATTAAGGGTCATAATTGTAGATCATTGACCAAGATCCATAATTCTATCTTGCATTTAGGCTGATTATTCTCCCCTTTTTCGACTTAGAAATTAATGGTAAAGTTTTGCTTGTAAGCTGTTATCTTCATAGACAATTTTATGCATTCATAATAATAACATCTTAATAACAAGCCTTTGTACCTTTTTAGTCAATTTTATGTATTCATAGGTAAGCATTATTATACTCATTAAAACACCCTTGTGACAACTTTTTTGAATAGTCAAGCCTTACTGTCCTCAGATAGTTCTTGTTTGAGCCTGTACAGACCATGATGTGCTTGCAGTGCAACTTGCATTAAGGTTGACCCGCATTTATATTGCTTACATCTTAGGCTAAGCATATTGATACTGAATTAATCCCTACAATTACCATGACTAACCTCGATTGTAACAGATCAATCAATTTCCCAAAGTGTTTAAAGAGACTATTTGTAAACTGTCCTAAATACATGTATTAATGAAATAAAATGGTGCACATTTGATATTTATATGAAAAAAATGATCTGGGAAATCATGTAAAAGAATAAAAAGTAAAAAAAAAATTTGAATTGTTTATCTATAATGCCCAGTTACTTCTGATAAAAAAAATACAATTTGATGTACAAAAAAGAAATTTGATTCCTTGTGCGGATCTAATATAATGAAAAAAAGTTTTCTTGGAAATGCAGAAAATAAATATCATCCCCTAAGGCTTGTCCAGAGCATAACTCAGTCACTATAAGTCGGAATGACCCCAAACTTGGTATGCATGCTTCTTTCAATTTCCCATAGAAGTAAAAAATCTTTACTCTGCACTTCTTAATTTTTGAGTTATTGCTCTTTTCATTTCTCCTAAACTATAAAAGCTATGCACTTGAAACTTCATAGGATGATAGATCTCATTAAGAGAGAAAGTGCAGTGCACAAGAACAGGTACTCTGCATTTCTTAATTTTTGAGGTATTGCCCATTTTTTGATTTTCATACTTTAATTTTGTCTGGGCCAATTCTCAGTAACTATAAAAAGCTATGGACTTGAAACTTCATAGGATGATAGATCTCGTTAAGAAATAGTGCAGTGCAAAAGAACCGGTACTCTGCACTTCTTTTTTTTAGTAATTGCCCTTTGTTAATTTTCTCTTTCTTTTTGTCCGGGCCATTTCTCCTAAACAATAAAAGCTATTGACTTGAAAACTAGGCTAAGTGACAGCTATACTATTCACAAGGCCACACATCCGCCTTGCGGAGTTCTAATAATTAAAATTTCTGTTAACATTTTCAATGTTGTATATATCTTAAGACAGTAAGATATATTATTATAATTAAATTAATGTATATCATGATAGATATATATTTTTTTCATCATGTTACTTCATTCAATAGCAAGGCATACAATCATTATGTTGGCTGTATTACAAATTAACAATCCCTGATAATAGAGAGGATAGGGGGAATATTGAAGTGATATCATCATTCTGTCTCTTGTCCTTTAATTTTGAACTATTATAATTTTACAACTGTTGACATGTAACTCAGCATAATTGTAAATATTATGATGAGGAAATGAAAGTCAAAATACTTCAAAATTTAATCAGCATTATTGAGGTATAGACCATACATGTGTTGTTACTGTAAAATCTGCAATTCAAAGACATTTACATAGAAAAAATATCTTAATAATGAATTGATGTGCTGTATTTTAACCCTTTGCCTGCTGAACTTGTGTAATGTTCTTGTCCAGCTCCCAAATTATCAATTTAAGGGACATATAAAAAGTTGTATTGTAATGTTGCAATATATTTTTTATTTAAAAAAAAATTATTCAGTATCATCCTTTGTGCACTCCAATTTCCTCACACTGACAATTTGATCTATTCCCAGTAACTGCTCAACCAAATTCAACACACAGTGTAAAACATGAATTTTACTCATCAGCGGTTCTATAACTCCCTGTTCAGACATACAACCTGGAATGCCTCTTCTATTCAGACCCCATAGATCTCCATTTCTTTTCACCTGAAGAATAGTCTTTATTACAAGAAACCCTCTTGAGCTTTCTGATTGGATGCTTGTATTGTCATATAATGTCTTAACCAATGAAATCATAGTTTTCTCAAGTATTTCACACATAAGAGAAAGGTTTGGATCTGTACAAGAAGTAGTGAAGTCCTGAAGTAATTTGTGAAAAAGAATTTCAAAAGCACCACCACCTTCAACAATGTTAAACTGTTCTGTCACTGAAGTGATTTGTGGACCACTATGATGCTGCATATTTCCATAATTGTTATAAGAATAATCAGTGCCTGATTTCTTGTCAATTTCTAGATCAGACTTGACTTCCTGGTCAGAAAAGTCATTACAATTCTCTCTAGTCATATCAGTCGATCTATTCTCTACACTTTCTTTTTCATTTTGTTCTGAACTTGATGAATTTCTTATGTATGACATTTTATTTTCAAGTTCTCCTGCATTCAGGCACATTTTTAAAGCATTCAATCCTTTCTGAAGGTTTATTGCTAACTGATCGCATAATCCAATAGTAGGTGCACATATGATAAGGTGTTTGATTGGGTATCTTATATTGTCCAATTTTAACTGCACATATTTTTTACCACCTATAATAAGTTCACTTATTCCATTTAGGGAAATTATGTTACTTTCATTTACAGTATCTTTAACAGTATTTATTGAAAGTTTTCCTGTCAGCATTTCAAGTATTTCTGCATCTCTTTCTAAAACATTAGCGATTACAGACACATTCATCTGTCTGAAAATATCCAAAGAATACCTTGGTACTCCTTGGGTACAAATAAGAAGATCTATGTTCTGACACTGACAGTTGTGAGCAAACTGATTCACCATCTTCCTCCTTGCATGTATAAGGTTCACAATTTGTCCTGATTCTTTCACAAGGATAGTTTCTTGAGAATCATCATCACTTTCAATACCATCAATATTACCTTTAAATATCAATACTGACAGCTGACTTGCTGTAAACAGGTTATCATGTTTCAGAGTAAAATCTCTATCAAGTAACATAGGCTCAATATGGGTACTATCTCCATATGGTCGGTTTGGAACTTTGATATTTACATCGAAAAAATTGTCCACAAGAAAATTGGTGGTATCTTTAAATTTCCTATTCTCACACTTCTCTGGTAAACTTAAAACCAGGACTTGGGCAAAGTGATTGCTTAGTTTCAGACTATAATGTGGCATTAATGTAGTCCAAAGTAAACATTTAATAATAGCTTCTCTCCCCATCTTCTGTATCATGCTGCTAGAAAGGGCATGACTATGTAATTGTAATGCCTGGCAAATCTGCGGAAGAACATTTTGTTTTACCTGCCTTACATAATTCCTTGCAAGAACTATTCCTTGTTTTTGCACAGCCTCTTTATTAGTTGCTATATTCATACCCGAGTGACAGAAACTACCACGACTGATTTCATCATGTAAATGGACAAGAAAATTTGAGAGGTAGATCAGGAAAGTTTTACAACCATCTAATGTAACAGCATGGCAGCTTTTCAAGGATTTAAAAACCAACTCAGTTATTGGATGAGCTGCTTGTAAAGCTTCAACTATAGATAAACCATCGCTGGTCACCACTGCCTTTCCTGAAATATTGAAAAAGTTTAAAGATATGACTAAAATACAAGGTAGGAAAGAATAAGGTAGTAAATATCACTAGATATTACCTGTAACATGTCAAGATATGTAGAAATATCATTTTCCCTGTTTAAAGCATTGAAAGAAAATGAACATAAAAAGATTACTACAATGTAATTACTGTAATGTTTTGCATAAAACACATACGGATAGGAGACAACCTCAACACAAAGATAACTCAACTGGTTAAATTAATTGTTTTAGCATTTTCTTTCCATAAATAAATCACGAGATCACTGAATAATATGAAAATAGAACAGACTTTGACAATGATTTATATGAATTTGGTAAACTTTTAAATGTGTTTAAGTACACCGTAACTTTTTAATTAGAAAACTGCTTCAAAACATTCATTTTAGATAGTCAGTATTGTCCTGTACAGAGGTAAGTACATATTTGAAAAATTATTCAAAATTTTAACAAAAACTGTATTTAACCTGTTAATATATATAGAAAAAAAATATTTGTTTTTGATTTTAAGCTATTTTTATGTTTCACTAAAATACATTATGATGAAAACATGCGATACCTGTTTGTGATGTAAGCAGGGTTTGTGTGCACTGTGGACCATAAAAATCTCCCACTACTCTCTGAAGTGATGACACTACAGTTGTTATGGTGCCCAAGTCAATACTTGTGCTACAACTTGCTGGATCAGTCATTATTACAGTGTAGCTGTGCTCTTTTTTACGCTGCCATCTTAATGATATGTCTGTCCTAAAAAATATATATACATGTATGCATATTTTTCATATCATTTGCAGTAAAGTAAAAAATTACAGTGATAATATTGTTTAAAACTTTCAAATTGAAAAAGTTACTGTCCACAATATATGTTAAAATTATTTTTTGCAGTATGGCTATCTTCAACAGTGCATATAGGCTAGCCATTCATGACTTACAAACGGGTAGGACTTTTAGCTAGGATTACGGACCCATACTATTTATTTGACTGGAAACTTACTTGTTACGGACCCATACTATTTATTTGACTGGAAACTTACTTGGTCTGCAACATTTTTAATTTTGCTATTTTTGGCGTTTCCAGGTTATGGTTTTTCTATGTCATGTGAAATGCTTATGATAAGACATTTTTCCGACGGGTTTTCCTTTGTAAAAGTCTAACATAGGGCAATTGTGTTGTATTTCTCCATTAAAATCAAATATCATTAAGTGAAAACTAAATTTGCATGGGCTTACATGTCGCGAAAACATGTTGCAAATTCGAAAAAAATCCCATACAATTACTTTTCGTTCTTAGTGCTTGTACTGTCTCATTTTTTGATACACATTTTACTTTTCGAAATTAATTTTTCAAAACATAACGATCTTATACCTAGATATTCACATATAACAATTTAGGAAGCATTGTTTAGATTGGATACCAACTTTCTATTTTGAAGAGTACTTTCGGGTCAGACGGTCCTATTCAATTTCAAACAGACGATAAGAAATGGCCTAAAACCGAGAATTTATTCAATACCGTTTTTTACGGAAACGCAAAAGCAGCACGGGTATATGATAAATAAGCAAAACTGTGTATGTGTAATTATAGCGTATAGAGCATATTTAATGAGTGAAGATTTAATACTAAATTTATTGAACAAGTTGAATAAAATCATATTATCCGAGCCTCTGGAGTTCAATAAATTTAGTATTGAATCTACACGAATATAATAATCTATTTCTAGAAAAAGAAAGGTTTTAAGAATGGTCCCCAAATCCTACCTAAAATTGGGTTTTCATGCTAAAGAGGTGATTTATTCTAGCAGAATGAAATGCCGGACACATAATGTGTTCCTGTTATACAGGGGTAGCCAACCAAATGTTTTGCAAAATGACTTCAAAGAGGATTACCCCCCCCCCCCCCCAGTTCATTGAAATTTTTTGCTGCACACTTTATATAAAATTAATGCAAATATCTAAGTCAAAAATTATCATAGAGACTCATGAAATATTTCATTTTCTTCAGAAAACAATGTTGTGTTGCTTTCTAAATCAGTTTTATACATAGAAATACCCCATTTTTCATCCAATCACCTCATGTCCAATTGAATCATACGGTTCTCCCTGCACTTTTTTCAGCCGATCGCTGGCCATGTTACAATGCGATACTCTGACCATTAGCGCGCTTTTATGCTATATATATGTATATACAGTAACGCAAATGATGTCACGTCCAAGTGTTATAACACTAGTGTGATATCATTTTTATTAAAATAAATGGTTTTATAAAACTCCTTCGAAGTGGTTTATGTGATAAAAAGGTTTATTATATAATCTATAAATAGCTTTGAAATACCTTTCCTATATATACATATAAACTTAACTTTATATAGACTATATTCCTATATATACACAAAAATTAACTCCAACACAGTTTATCAATGTAGACAAATCATCATTCAAGGAAGTGTCATACGGACATTTTCTTGTTTTCTGGAACACTCTGATTTCATGACCATACTCTATAATCCACTCCCATAATCTGTTGTCACTCCCCTATTTCTCCATTCCATTATTCATCATATTTTACAATCACATACTTATCACTTCGTTTTACCTAAAACACATTGACGGTGCTCTTATTTACTTCATACGGTAACCTTAATGTATGTGCACAAGGAAATAGAACCTTAAAAACAACACTCTGAATTCTATTTTTTCTGTAGTTGTGTGCCAACGGGATCATATTACAGGTTCCTCTTCATACGCCATATCCCACTTAGTCAAGTGTGAACTCGCATTCAAGTGTATCTGTGAAATTTGATGGCCAGGGTGGAGGTCATGATGGTATAAGGCTCCAAGTTCAATGTCACTTTGTTCTTTGTTACCAGAAGAAGTTCGAGGACAAATTTTAATATAGTGGAGAAATTTTTAGCGGTATTAAACCGTTTACTAATTTGGGGAAAATAAATGTGTAAGCAGTCGAACAGCTTAGAAGGTAGAGCTATGTATTCAGAAGGACCTGATTCAAGTCACATTTTTCTCACTCTGAGACAAAGGGAAAATGCTGCTGACCTTCATCAATCTATATAATTTGTAGGATTTATATCAATCCTATCTCGTAAGCCTGAAACTGCTGCTGAATACTAGATTATGTCTGTACCTCTGTATCACAGGGGTTCGGCGTGTTGATTGGTCACTACCCCCGACCCTGTCTATAGATAACCCTAATCTTTTCCAAACAATATAAAATGCAGTCCTTTTCATGTAACATGTGTTTATTATTAATATATATAAGCAAATGTTACATGAACAAGAGCTGTCGGTAGGACAGCAACGCTCGACTATTCTTAGTGCTTGATAGTAAAAAAAAATGCTTGATACAGTTACCTCCTCCTGTTTACAGGTTTGGGTCATGATGGTGAACAAGTGTGCAAAGTTTCAAAGCCATATGTCAATGGACTTTGAAAATATTTGAACTATTACAAAAACTTTAACGTAAATTCTAAGTCGAAAAAAGGGCATAATTCTGTCAAAATGCTTGATAGAGTTACCTCCTCCTGTCTACAGGTTGGGGTCATGATGGTGAACAAGTGTGCAAAGTTTCAAAGCCATATGTCTATGGACTTTGAAAATATTTGAACTATTACAAAAACTTTAACATAAATTCTTAGTCGAAAAAGGGGCATAATTCTGTCAAAATGCTTGATACAGTTACCTCCTCCTGTCTACAGGTTGGGGTCATGATGGTGAACAAGTGTGCAAAGTTTCAAAGCCATATGTCAATGGACTTTGAAAATATTTGAGGTATTACAAAAACTTTAACATAAGTGGTTACGCCGACGCCGACGCTCGGGTGACTACAATAGCTCTACTTATTCTTATCGAATAGTCAAGCTAAAAAGTACTGCAGTTAAGAGGTAAGGCTCTTTGGGAAAAGTTCGGGTTACAGAAGGGGTTGGAGTAAGTGACCAATTAACAGTGCCAAACACCTATGCTGTATTAATGTCATGACAGGTAAACATACTGTTGTATTTTAGTACTCTTCCTATTCTTTTCTTAGGTATGATGTGTTCTAATACATGTATAGGTAAGTTTTTATTCAGTAAAACTTTATTGGTTTCAAGAAATCAAACAAGCTGTTATTATTTTACAATAAATTGATTGTGAATTCAGATGGACCCTTTTTGATTTACAAAAGCATGCCTTAAGATCATACCTTGTTTTAAAATACTGTCAAGCCTGGGAATACAGAGGTTTCAGTTATATTCAGACATTACATACACTAGTTCATCACATACCTGTGTTGTAAAATGGTATTGCACAGCAGCACATGTATTTTGATGTGACGTCATTTGCGTTATACAAACGTAGTGTAAAAATGAACTAAATGTATAGTGATACCATGTAATAAAAACACTAGCACATTACTTTACAAAATTTATTGTGACACTACTTTATACCTAGTTTAAGAAGAAGCACAGTTTATAATGATACTACAATCTTTACAATGCTAATGATATATAGTATTTAGAATGTATTTTTATAAGAAGTCAGGTCTGCAGTAACATTAAAATGCCATACTATAAACAAATCATTAATAGTATAAAATGTAGAGCACACACCTTCATAAGAATAATGAAAGTGCTGCAATTTTTAAATTAGTTTACATTTTTTTAAAATTTTATATTAGAAATAATTTCTAAACTTACTTACATCCATTCTTTAAGTACTTGGAAAAAATGAGGTCTTAAAATTTTAAACATTTGCAACCACATTTTGTATTAACTATTAGGGGAGCATCATAATTCTTTCCAACTTTGACACCAAACCAAAATACTTTAAGATATACACAAAACACTATTCTAAAATGAAAAGTGTTGCGTTTAAATTGAAAGAAATCTCTGACATAGACATGATTGGTAATATATTAAAGTTACATTAAATAAATTTCATAAAAACAGAAATAGCGACATTTCATTGATAAATTGGGTTTCATATCGACTCCAGATCTTATTTTGGTGTCCAGACAACCAAAATGTGTTTTATAAGCATAAAAAATGGACAACCTCATTGTGGCGAAATCGGAAGTACAATATTTGTTTGCATGAGAAACTCCGCCTTCTGATCATCCGTACATCAATATTAAATCAACAAACATGACTATAAGTAGCCGTCCTAATTTAATTGTATATTTCTGCATTGTAACGGATGTTTTCATACAAATTTAATCTTTTTTTATGAGATGATTACTTTTTACTGAACCTCGGGCCTAGTGCACCGTGAAGTTAAATGGTAAAAATGTGTTTGCACAAGAAAATCTCATATTTGTTGTGTTCCGGATAGCAGTTATAACATTGTGACGTAACGCATATACGAGCTGATTATAATCTTAATTTGCATGTTAAAATTCGTATACGAACTTTAGTGTTACCGTGGGGTTTTCCGTTTAAAATCCTTATTTATGAACAATATTTGATGAGATTTACAACAAGACTGTTAAAAAGGTTAATGAATCTGTAGAATGCTTGGTTTTTAGACCGCCGGCAAAATATTTTTACATATTTATTTAGTGTAACTTTAACTAATAACTTTCATAACCATGATAAATTACAGGCATTTATCTTGAACAACAAAGAACAAAAACTTTTTCAACAACAAAATAAAATGAACACACAATGGTTTATTAAAAGCTGACAATGTGGCTTATTGCCATTGTTCAAACAGCTGAGATTTTATGGCCAAGGACACCAGCACTTGTAAAATATTCCAGTATCAGGTGGTATTAAATGTTATACAACAAAATGCAACAAAGGCATGCTTATTGAACTACATGTATATCAAATAGTCTAACATATACAGAGATAGATGTTGAAAAAATATATGTTACCCTACATTCAGTGGATTGATAAATAACTCAAACTTTGACCTTAATTTAGACTAAAAGGATTGATAAATAACTCAAACTTTGACCTACATTCAGTGGATTGATAAATAACTCAAAAGTTTCCATGGATGTCATCTTTCACAGCACAATATTGTGTGTCCATCATTTATTGCTTTAATATGTGATTTGAAAGGATAATGAAATTTTTTTGGAAAGAGATTCAACCATATTAGCATGCCATTTAAATCATACAACAGTACAAACACTCGTTTGAAACATACTCTTTTTCTCAGGACAACAACTATAATATTGTAATTCATTTAAAATACATATGAATATATTTAAAATAAGTGAAAATGCAAATATTTAAAAATATAAGATTATTGTTCATTTAAATTTAAGTAAAGACTTAATTTCTTTCTATTTCGTGATTTATGCAAGATACATTAAGAATCTATCAAAATTCTTTCTTTACAATATCATAATATCCTTCGACTTTACCTCTTGGGTAATTTTTCACCCAGGATTTGAACTTCCCATGATTAAATTTGCTGAAAATTACAACAAATGAAATATCAAGTGTGTAAACATCCCAAAAGTGAATATAGGAAATGATCCCAATATATCAGGTGAGTATATATAACTATAAAAATATCTAAATTAGTCTTTACTTTGACTGACAATCACTGATACAGTGAAGTTATAACTAATTGAACAGTTTTCAACATTTTCATGTCTAATTGCCTGATGTTGGCTGATTTGGCATTTGACCTCCTGAGGGCTGGCTTTGCATCTGTCCTCCCATTGGTTGACCTTGCATGTGACCTCCCATAGGCTGGTTTGGCATCTGACCTCCCATTGACCCCGGATTTGGCATTGGTCCACCCATATTACCCATTTGACCTTGCATCTGATTACCCATCATGCCAGATCCTTGCATTTGTGGCATCATTTGACCTTGACCTCCCATCTGACCTTGCTGACCCTGTGACCCTTGAATGGGTCCTCCCATCTGACCACCTCCTCCTTGTATAGGACCTGAAAGCAAAAAAAAAAGAAGAAAATTAAATAACATGGTCTGTCACATATTAAGCTATTTCATGCAAGGTTTTCAAAGGTTATCATTAACTCTGTGTATACCTCTTTCAGAAAACAATAGCATTATAAAAGACTTCAACTTAGGAACTTATTTATTTTTTGTTCCAACCTTGCATTGGTCCTTGGTTTCCCTTTTCCCGGGGGCCCATTGTAGCCCAAAACCCCGTTGCCCAGGGGTTTCTTTAAAACCCTACTGTTTTTTGACCCTGTTTGATTATATCCTTGCCCTTGTGGGAAACCTCCTTGACCTTGACCTCCAGGTCCGTAGTTACCCTGTCCACCATATTGACCTTGGTTAGGATAACTACCACCTGGGCCTCCACTATAAGGCTGCGGACCTATAAAAAGAATGTAATGAAACTTGATTCTACTAAAATAATGGCTTGAATAAACGACTTAAATATACTGTCTTTTTTATTTTGTTTAAATTTGTTCCTAGATACAATATGGCTGTATGGTAACATTGCAGAATTATTGGTGTTTGAAGAGATCAGGTGCCAATCAACCTCATATAGTTTCTATTATTTCCCTACCCAGAGTGCTAAGAGCTAATACAACTAGTTATAAAATAATTATTAGTCTTCAGTTGTTAGGAACCTAAAGAAACTTAAGAGTTGTCAATTTAGTATATTGAAGACTGCACAATATTTTTTAACATTTTTATCACCAGTTTTATCAAAATAGTTTACCTTGCATTTGAGGCCTCTTAAACATCCCTTGTCCAGGCTGTCCTTGCTGTCTCATCTGGCCAGATCCCATCATCTGGTTGCCACCTTGGGAGCCTGACATCATTGGCTGATTCTGTGACATCATCTGCTGATTCTGTGACATCATTGGCTGATTCTGTGACATCATAGGTTGATTCTGTGACATCATTGGGGGATTTTGTGACATCATAGGTGGATTCTGTGACATCATTGGCTGATTTTGTGACATCATAGGCTGGTTCTGTGACATTATTGGCTGATTTTGTGACATCATAGGCTGACTTTGTGACATCATTGGTTGTCCAGTTGACATTGGCTGGCTTTGTGACATGGATGTCTGATTTTGTGACATTGTTGAATTACTTTGTGACATCATGGCCTGATTTGGCTGTGATGTTTGCTGATTTTGTGACATCATAGGCTGGCTTTGAGACATTGGTGGCTGGCTTCCTGGCTGTGACATCATAGGCTGATTTTGCTGTGGCATCATGCCTTGATTGGGCTGACTCTGTGGCATGGGAGTCTGCTGATTGGGGAAACTCTGATTCCCTGGTGGTTGCTGATTGTATGAAGGGTTATTCATCTGACCTTGGTTACCCATGGATTGACCTGTATATAAAAATAACACACATGAAAGTACAAGGAGAGTAATTACTATTTTCTTTATCCTTATCCTCATAACTATGATGCAAGATTATGTTTACTTAATTTCCTACTACACATGTAGTTGATAATGATTAAACATCACTCTTGCTTGAAATTTTCTTTTTAACTGAAAAAAGTTTAATTTCCCACTCACATTTTCTCCTTAAACATTTCATCAAGGTTCAAACCATAAAACACTAAACAAGAGGGCCATGATGGCCCTGAGGTCGCTCACCTGTATAAAGGCACCCGGAGCAGGGCCAGTTTAAACCCCAGGACTTTTATTTGAACAAACTTGGAAGACACCCATTAGAAGATGTTGATGTTAAGTTTTTACTACACACATATAATGAAAAACAACGATCTACCCCCCCACCTCTTCTCCTCCCCCCCGGCAGGGCCAATTTTAATCCAAGGGCTTTTATTTGAACAAACTTGGTAGACACCAATAAGAGGATGTTTCATGCTAATCATCTAAGCTCTAGCTCATTGGGTTTTTTTAAAAGAAGATTTTTTAAGTTTTTACTATACACATATAGTTAAAATCAATGACACCCCTGGGGCGGGCCAGTTTTGACCCCAGGGCTTTTATTTGAACAAACATTGTAGACCCTTACTAGAAGATGTTTCATGCTTAATATCTAAACTCTAGCTATTTGGGTTTTTTCAAAGAAGATTTTTAAGTTTTTGCTTTACACATATAAGGAAAATCAATGACACCCGGGGCGGGGCCAATTTTGATCCCAGGGCTTTTATTTGAACAAACTTTGTAGACACTCACTAGAAGATGTTTCATGCATAATATCTAAACTCCAGCTATTCGGGTTTTTTCAAAGAAGATTTTTTAAGTTTTTGCTATACACATATAAGGAAAATCAATGACCCCCGGGGCGGGGCCAATTTTGACCCCAGGGCTTTTATTTGAACAAACTTGGTAGACACCCATTAGAACATGTTTCATGCTAAATATCTTAGCTCTAGCTCTTTGGGTTCTTTAAAAGAAATTTTTTAAGTTTTAACTATATGCATATAGGGAAAATCAAAGACCCCCTGGGGCGGGCCAATTTTGACCCCAGGGCTTTATTTGAACAAACTTGGTAGACACTTACTAGAAGATGTTTCATGCTTAATATCTAAGCTCTAGCTCTTTGAGTTCTTTAAAAGCAGATTTTTTAAGTTTTTACTATATGCATATAGGGAAAATCAATGACCCCCGGGGCGGGGCCAATTTTGACCCTTAGGCTTTTATTTGAACAAACTTGGTAGACACCCATTAGAACATGTTTCATGCTAAATATCTTAGCTCTAGCTCTTTGGGTTCTTTAAAAGAAATTTTTTAAGCTTTAACTATATGCATTTAGGGAAAATCAAAGACCCCCTGGGGCGGGCCAATTTTGACCCCAGGGCTTTATTTGAACAAACTTGGTAGACACTTACTAGAAGATGTTTCATGCTTAATATCTAAGCTCTAGCTATTTTTTTTTTTCAAAGAAGATTTTTTAAGTTTTTACTATACACATATAAGGAAAATCAATGACCCCCGGGGCGGGGCCAATTTTGACCCCAGGGCTTTTATTTGAACAAATTTTATAGACACCCATTAGAACATGTTTCATGCTAAAGATCTTAGCTCTAGCTCTTTGAGTTCTTTAAAAGAAGATTTTTTAAGTTTTTACTATATGCATATAGGGAAAATCAATGACCCCCTGGGGCGGTTCCAATTTTGACCCCAGGGCTTTTATTTGAACAAACTTGGTAGACACTCATTAGAACATGTTTCATGCTAAATATCTTAGCTCTAGCTCTTTGGGTTCTTTAAAAGAAGATTTTTTAAGTTTTTACTATATGCATATAGGGAAAATCAAAGACCCCCTGGGGCGGGGCCAATTTTGACCCCAGGGCTTTTATTTGAACAAACTTGGTAGACACTTATTAGAAGATGCTTCATGCCAAATATCTAAGCTCTAGCTCTTAGGGTTTTTTAAAAGAAGATTTTTTAAGTTTTTTCTTTCGGTTGCCATGGCAACCAGAGTTCTGCATTGAATTTAATTCTTTGAACAATTTTTAAAGGTGACCACCAAAGGAACATTCCTGTGAAGTTTGGATGAAATTGGCTTAGTGGTTTATGAGGAGATGTCATTTAAAGTAAAAGTTTACGGACGACGGCCGGACGCCGGACGAAAAGCGATCACAGAGCTAAAAATTAAATAAATGATATAATGAAAGAACCCCAATGTTATGATATGATTCTATAATGAGTGGTCTGCAATTAAAATATCTGGAAATCCCCAATTAAGCATTTATTTTACTGTATTTAGTCAAACCTGCATAAGACACACATTTCTAAAAATATGGTGAATTTAAATTTCATAAACAGAATTTCTTAGTTCTAACATTACAGCATTAAAACACATGCTTATTAAATGATAAATTGTATATTTTCTTTCTAAAGTTTTGCAAAGACTTTTAATTTCAAAAGCTATTTCTATGCAATTTGTTTATACATTAACCCTTTCGCTGCCAGAGGGTTATTGTTTTATTGATCACCTATTTGCCAGAGGCTTTTCTAAGAAATGACTATATTATTAATTAATATAATTATTATTATTTATTATTAGTATTATAATAATTATATGTGTTTCCAAATCTGTGAGTATAATAATAATTATTGTCAATGGTATAATTTTCTTTATATTGATTATTATTTTTATTATTATTATTATTGATTTATTATTATTACTATTATTATTATAGAAATGGCTAAAGCCGTCCATATGGCAAATACGCCGAAAATAACAGGGAAGGCATAAACCGTCCCAATGGCAGTGAAAGGGTTAAGGAAGCTTAACCTTTCTAAATATGAATTTATAAAGATATCCATGTGCATTTCATGCATGCATATACAATTCAACATTTTAAAACATGTATAAGTGAAACTAGACCTATCACTGAAGGTGATTAATACCCCCACCAGCAACTTTTTGAAAAATAAGTAGTCTGAAAAAAAATTTCAACACAAACCATCAACTGTGTACAAAGAAATATTTCAATTAATTGTAATCCCAACTGGGGTCTCCAAATAAGCTTGCTTTTCACAAAGTTTGATTACAATATCTCATTCCTAACTCTAGTTATTGTCCGGAAACCATTTTTCTATTTTTAGGAATGGTGACCTTGACCTTGACCCCAGGGGGTCCAAATGCAATACCAACCCAGGTCTTCATATAAGCTTGCTATACACCAAGTTTGATAACAATATCTCATTCCTAACTCTAGTTATTGTCCGGAAACCATTTTTCTATTTTTAGTAACGGTGACCTTGACCTTGACCCCAGGGGGTCCAAAAACAATACCAACCCAGGTCTTCATATAAGCTTGCTATACACCAAGTTTGATTACAATATTTCATTCCTAACTAAAGTTATTGTCCGGAAACCATTTTTCTATTTTTAGTAACGGTGACCTTGACCTTGACCCCAGGGGGTCCAAATGCAATACCAACCGTGGTTTTCATATAAGCTTGCTTTACACCAAGTTTGATAACAATATCTCATTTCTAACTCTAGTTATTGTCCGGAAACCATTTTTTTTTTTTTAGTAACGGTGACCTTGACCTTGACCCCAGGGGGTCCAAATACAATACCAACCCAGGTCTTCATATAAGCTTGCTATACACCAATTTTGATTACAATATCTCATTCCTAACTCAAGTTATTGTCCGGAAACCATTTTTCTATTTTTAGTAACCATGACCTTGACCTTGACCCCAGGGGGCCTAAATGCAATACCAACCCAGGTCTTCATATAAGCTTGCTATACGCAAAGTTTGATAACAATATCTCATTCCTAAATCTAGTTATTGTCCGGAAACCATTTTTCTATTTTTAGTAACGTTGACCTTGACCTTGACCCCAGGGGGTCCAAATGCAATACCAACCGGAGTTTCCACATAAGGTTGCTATATACCAAGTTTGATTACAATACCTCATTCCAAACTCTAGTTATCGTCCGGAAACCATGATGTGGACCGACCGACCGACCGACCGACCGACCGACAAGCTGACTCCTATATACCCCCCTAAACTTCGTTTGTGGGGGTATAATCACAAGTCATATAATATCAAACAAGTTCTTTATTTCCAACTTAAACAAATGTTTTTTTGACTCATCTCAAAGTCATAACACTGTAAGGACATTTTTCATAACTGCTTAATCATGATAAGGGATAGATTTTTAAAGATTTTTTTTATGATTAATATAGTTGCAAAATCAAATTCAAACACCACAAGCATTGATGCTGGAAAGTGATCTTTTTACATTGTGATTTACAGCAATTGATGGTGACTACAGATTATTTTATTACTTTACTTTTTTCATGCAGTGCATGTATTGTGAAGTTGAATTGTATCACCCAGTCTCCTGCTAAGCAATACCCTAAAACCTGTATCCAAGGGACCAGACTTACAAATGAGCCATGTCACAACAAAACCAACATAATGGGTTTGTGACCAGCATGGATCCAGACCAGCCTGCGCATCCGTGCAGTGTGATCAGGATCCATGCTGTTTACTATCAGTTTCTCTACTTGTAATAGGGTTGGTAAGCGAACAGCATGGATCCTGATCAGACTGCGCGGATGGGCAGGCTGGTCTGGATCCATGCTGGTCGCAAACGCATTATGTTGGTTTTGTCATGGCACGACTCAAATCTTTTGTAAAAGTCTTGAAAACATGCTACAATGTCATACAAGTGATACCTAAGGGCCAAAGGTGAACTAATGTAATTTTTGCAAAAAATAAGTGAACAATGAAACATATATTGGTATAATAGCTTGGAACTGGGTTATTATAGTTTCTAAGCATTGCAAATTTTAGGTGTAATTACCTACTATTTTTGAGCACCATCTGAGGATATTTTTATAACTATCCAGTAGTTTACTATGAGAACATTAAACAAAATTCTGAAACAAGTGACATCACAAAACTCTACCTTCGAACATTTAATTGTTCAGTAAATATATCAATAGAGCAGAATACAGTGCAATCTCCGTTAAGTGATCAATTTTTGTATCATAACAGTTTATAAAATAAGTGATTTTTTAGAGAAAATATAAATTACAACAGACCACATTGTTGAATGAAGTATTTACTAATTTTGAGAACATGTAGGATTTTTTTTTAACATATATTCTTTACTAAATGATTCAATAGGTTGCTTCCCTTTAAATTGAATATACCTACATTGCCTAAACTTTTGTAATAGTTAATTTTTAAAACATTAAAGTGACAAAGTAGAGTATTGGTAATTTTTCAACAGTACATTGTTACTGATTTAATATATTGTTATGTTATGAAAAGAATTCATAATTGTGATAATTAAATATACACAAAAAACTAAGTGAATTAGAAATCAAGAATGAGAGGCCAAATATAAAAATAACAATCATAAATACTTTAAGGACCAACATATTTATAATGCTATCTATTGCCATACAATTTTTAGAAAGCACATAGTTACTTTTCAACAATGCAAAGACGTCATTTTCTCTTTGACATTCAAGTATTATTAACAGAGATTATTCACATATGAGCCGCGCGATAACAAAACCAACATAGTGCGTTTGCGAACAGCATGGATCCAGACCAGCCTGTGCATCTGCGCAGTCTGATCAGGATCCATGCTTTTCGCTATCAGTTTCTCTACTTGTAATAGTGTTTGTAAGTAAACAGCATGGACCCGGATGCGCAGACAGGTCTGTATCCATGCTGGTCGCAAAAGCACTATGTTGGTTTTATCATGGCACCTCATATTATTAAGAGAGATTGCACTGTATCACCAAAGACAAACAAGCCAGCTACAAGTATGGTGACACACTGTAACTCACTGTAAGACGTTTGGTTCATTCCAGTCTCGTGACCCGAGCAATCCCCATATTGTTGCTGTGACCCCTGTGAGTAGCCCCCACTAGCCATACCTTGTTGCTGTGGGGCTCCCATGGGGGAATACTGCTGAGACGTAGGGACATTCATTGGATTCATGCGCCCTTTATTAAATATGAAATAAAATAAAAAGATTTCTAAGGAACTGCTCAAGAAACTTAAAATGTACTACAAATATCTGGTACTATCCTAATATCTTAATGACACAATTTACTTTGTCGTTTTATCAAATTATCAAAATAGAAATTCTTAACTGAAATGCCTTATTTTTTTCATTTTGTCCAAGTTCAAATAATAATCATGTTACCATACAATTATACACCTTAAGTGCCAGATTTTATTTCAAAACTGATTTGGTTTTTCTCTTTCAGTTACTTGTACCTTTTTCAAACACCTAAATTTACTATAAACAGATCATTTGTGCAAATCTGATATAACAATACTCACACTAACTTAAAGATTGTTTTAAAAATAACTTGTCAAGTAGAGTAATTGAAACATCAAATGACCATTCTAACACCAAAATCTTTACTGACAACAGATTACTACAGTAAAATTTAATCTAAGCCTTTCGCTGGCTGTAAGGCTTCAATTTACTGTCACTACAGAAAATAAGGCAGGCCTTCTCCCTTGACCCACACCAATTTTGATAGGGTAGGTAGGTTGATAATAAAATATTTTTTAATTTTTTATTATTTTACCTTGATTCATCTGATTTGGAGGCATATTTGACGGTGACCTCATCTGGTTCATCTGGGGGTTTGGTGAAGGCCCCGGAGTGTTCTGATTAGGTGCCTGAAATATTTGTTTGAATCACAAGTCAGTAGAGTTGTTTAAACCAGTGAACAGTCACTTTTTGTTTTAAGATATTCATTATAATACAGTCAACTATCGTTATCTCGACATCCCTTTTCTCGATATTTTGTTATCTCGATGAAATTTTGAAAGTCCCGATTTTCTTCCTTCTTTTTCTTTATTGGAAATATTTGTTTATCTCGATATTTTTATTTCGATATTTTCAGTATCTCGATGTACAATTTCAGCCCCAACAGTTATTTTCACACTATTATCCTTTGTTTATCTCGAGTAATAGTTTTCTTTCGTCTGTTCCCTTCAGACGTGTGAAAAACACATACTAGACGATAATTGCTCAATAGCGCGTGTTGTAATGATGATTATGTTTGTAACATGTTTAGCTGTTATAATAAAAGTTAATCTATTTAGGGTGTTGATTGACTTATGTCCAAAATGAATGAATTTTACGTTCTTTATAAATATTCGAACACTGTATCAATTCATTATGACTTTAAAATGTAAATGAAATAGTGAAAGTATAGAAACGCTATCGTTGCAATATTGTTTCACAACATCACCACTAAATCAATCAGCGGTGGAACAACATCGAGAAAGACCCAATAAATAACCCGGGAGGATATCCGGATCAACCACCCTGAAAACAATGTTTTCACTATATTTGTGTATTACTGAGTAAGCCTCACTATGTGTTTTTATTACAGAAACCCGTATTTTCACTGGTTAACATCCGCTATTGTTACTTTGTTAAATATTGCCTAGGCCTATGAAAACAAGACATGGGGATATCATAGTTCATTTGGCATAAGGTATACACATGTCTTTTGTAAAAATCAGTTTCTGCCTTATTCAAACCCTAATATGTTTATCTCGACATTTCGTTATCTCGATATTTTTTGGACGGTCCCGATGACTTCGAGATAACGACAGTCGACTGTAGTACAAACTTTAAAAATTTCTGTTGTTCCTTGTCTCAATAAGCTAAATTTGATCTATATTGGCAGGGCCGGCAAAATCTCAGAAAATTGTACTTGTCCACGGACAAGTAACCTAAGAAATTTACTTGTCCGTACTCAATGTTCACTTGTCCGTATTTATATTTAATAATTACTGCAAATGTCAATAAAGAAGAGCAATATGATTATGAACTTTCTTTCAATTTTATTAAACATTCTGTGCCATATGTTTAATAATATAATATATTATGATTGTAATATAATATATTTATAAAATATTAACGGCAGTAGATTAAATTAGAATGACAGTGATGGACAAATTGTGTATATTTTACTGGAAGGAGCATTGGTCTTTTGCCAGTACTTTTTCAGTTTTCCTTGCACCCAAATTGCTCTAAAGTATTGTCTTCATTTTTTTGCACTCTGGTACCATTTCTTATTTATTCACTCCTTATTCTATTCATCTACATAATATTCATTTGAATCCTGTTAAAAAATCATATGTACTCTTGAGTTAGATTTGTCAAATTGATGACATCTGGCTTTTTTTAACGATATAATTATGATTGCCACAGAATGTAATATCATATACGTATATACCCTTGGTTGCAGCAGATGAATTGTGAAAATTTTGACATCATTATCATCGGCGACGATGAAACTGACATGTTTACATTAACACCAGTATTAGACATTCAAAAAACAAAGGCATTTTCACAAGAAATCTTTACATAAAATAAATTATAAAATGACTTTGTCCACATAAATTCAAGCAGTCAAATTGCCGATGTGAGCGTAAATATTCCCAAATGACCTGGAAAAGCTATACAATGTATTTAATTTTCATACAACACAGCGGTATTTCAAAGACAATTGTTGCGAGATTGATGCTGTATCTGCTATCTAAACAATAAATGCGCTTGAAAAGACCACAGCTTCCAAGTCAATTTAATGGCAGAATTCCCGTTGCTACCGAAAATATTTTATTGCAGAAGCTAAGTCGGCGGTCATAAACCAAAACAAACATGTACCCCACATAGTGACCTTGATACGTTCAATAATTAGTTAATTGCCGCGCGCATGCAGTAACTGCATGACGTAAGGAAAACCCCAAGCCTGATTGGTCGCTATTTATGTAAACACTTAAAATAGTAACACCCTAATATGCACGGAATGCCCTCATGAATGACACCACACTTCACATGCTAGTTTTCGTATTAAATGTGTGATTTTTCCTTCTTATTTAGATCTATTAGAAAAGAACTAGATTTTTTTCTTCAGAATTCCTCTTTTAGCCGCCGAAATTTACTTGTCCACGGACAAGTAAACTGCAGAATTTTACTTGCCCGGACCTACAATTTTACGACTCGGGCAACTCGGACAATTGATTTTGCCGGCCCTGATTGGACATGAAAATGCATAGAAAAATAATCATGAGTTTATGATGTACATATAATACCATATACTTAAGCTGTACAGTAATTAGAATCAGAGTACATAAATAGCCTGCTTCTATATCAGATGTACAATGTAAGTAACATCTAGGGTTTCCATCATTATGTATCTAGCTTGCTGATTTAAGCTAATATGACATTGTAACTTCAAATGAGCAGCCTGTGTAGCATAAAAACACTACCAAATAATGATCTTCCTGATTCCCAAAAAGTTTTATGACATATACTTACAGGTAACAGTGACTGGACATTTTGATTAGCATCAGCAAGAGTTGCTAGATAAACAAGGTTCCTGTGCAACATCTGCTGATATCTGAAAGAAAAAGAGAGTAAAACTATGTACATATAAACTAATAGATCTGACATTTTATATCTTTATATATTTGAAAATTGCAATATATACATCAGTTTGCAAACTCAGTGACAACAGATCAATGTTTTATTTAACATTTTCTATAGTATAAATAACAGCTGTCATTTGGACAGCACACTTAATTAATAGTAAAACAATAGCCCAGAAAATGTAGGAATTTAAAAAAAAAAAAAGATGAAAGAATTTTCGATTCTGACCAAAGAATTTTGTATGTTAACAAAGTGCCATATTTCATTCAAAGTCCATGCGAGAGTTAAAGGTTTTAAAAGTGACTAACAATTAAAATTTCAAAACAAAAATAAAATTTCAAGTGACTGAAGTGAGTTACATGTGTAACATTGCACACAAAAAAAAATAAACCAATATTATTTAAGTTGACAAAAGGCCATGATAAGTTATAATCTATGTCAGAGTGATGGGCCTTAGAAAGTGACATATAATAGTGGTCATGTCCTTGCATATAATAGTGGTCACAAGGACATGTATTTATTTTTAAGTCAATACCTTCAGCAGTTTTGTAGATAATGTTGCATGCAATACATTTTATGAAGAATTTAATTTTCTAAGTTCACAAAGGGCCATTATTATGATTATTCGGTCAAAATCTATGTCAAGAGTTATAGACCTTAGACAATTACCTCCAATTACTATTCAGGAGTTACATTACAAGTTTCAAGTGACTAACAGTTTTTGAAGATTGGTGTCGCATGCAGATTTTTTTTGAAGAATGATGTTGCAAGCAAAAATAAAGCAAATAATTTTTAAAGAACCCAAAGGGACATAATTCTGTCAAAATCCATGCTAGAGTTATGGGCTTTGTACACTGACTGTTATTATGATCTGTAAGAAATCAAAGGCAATTATCTTTAGTTGTTCATGAGATGAGATATGATGCTGTAACTAAGTGATTTAAAGAAAGCAGTCTAAGAGCACCCAGTTATGATTAAGTGAGGTTGATAATCTCATCTATATATAGAAATAAATATACTTACTGAACACATTCTGAAGCTTTCCCTCTACTCTGGTACTCTGATATGGTCTGGATCAGCTGGCTATTTTCATCAAGCATCTAAATGTAACACAAATTTTAAAACCGTTTGAAATAACATAATAACATGCTAGCATATGTTTAACAAAACCCAAACAAAAAGAAATAAATGTTCCATTGATAAACAGAGTCTCTAAATATTATTTATGTATGTGTTATGCACTGTTCAGTAGGGCCTAGTGGTTCTTTATTTCAACTCATCCACTGTCTCATATTTATGGATAGAATCTACAACAGAATGAGTAGACAACTGACAAAGTAAAAATCCCTGGAACGAACATATTTAATATATCTCTTGACTGTCTTGTATCATTCAACACCATTAATGGCATTATTGTCATCTCTGTTATCCACAATCATAGTCCCAATATTTTGCAGTATGTGTGTGTCAAAATGCAGGGATCGAAAATTCCACTCGTCCACTTGTATTTTCAAGCAGAGATCGATGCAGGATAAGTACAAAATGGCAGAATGCTCGTCCCATAGGATGAGCGAAAACTTGCCAATGTAATAGGAAGCTAGAATTCTCATAATCAGTTTGTTCACTTATAATGACGGAAAACCATAAACATAGCTTGTGTTTTAAGGTGATGTATAAATTGCACACTTTATCATATGCATTGTTAATTGGATACGGGTGTAACTGGAACGTGCCAGACAATGCTCTATAAAGTGCGCTATTTATACATAACTTAAACAAAGTTTTGTTTCCGGTTTTGGCTCGTTAAATTTGTGTAAACAAACTGATTATGAAAATTTCAAGTGGTTGATTGCATTGGCGGGGTTCTATTGCATTGGGGAGATTAATTTTGAAATTTGTGCCCAAAAAACAAGCAGCTTTAAAAAAAAATTTGATCCCTGAAAATGTAATGTTTTTCACCAAGTTCAACAAAACAAAACAAGAACTGTCCGAGGACAGTAATGCTCGAATATTCGAAAAGTTGTCAAAAAGGGTGTTTCATTGGGTATAATAATGCTTACCTATATAAATACATAAATTGTCCGAAAAGGTACAAAGGCTTGTTATTAAGATGTTTTATCAAGTAAATCACTGCTTTATCATAATGAATGCATAAAATTGTCCAAAAAAAGGCACAAACCCTTCAGCAGTTATGGAGATACCAGCTTACAAGCAATTAACCTTTACCAAGAATTTCTAAGCCGAAAAAGGGGCATAATAATGAAAAAAAAATAATCAAGAGTTATGGGACTTGTGACAATCATGTAGGATAATCACAGAGAACAAGTGTGTGAAGTTTCAATCCATTCCCTTCAATAGTTATGGAGATACCAGCTTACACCCAAAAACTTAATCAAGGATAATTTCTAAGTCGAAAAAGGGGCATAATAATGCAAAAAAAGCAAATCAGAGTTATGGGACTTGTGTCAATCATGTAAGATAATCACAGAGAAAAAGGGTGTGAAGTTTCAATCTATTCTCTGCAGTAGTTATGGAGATACCAGCTTACACGCAAGAACTTAACCAAGAATTTCTAAGTCGAAAAAGGGGCATAATTTTGAAAAAAGAAACGAATCAGGACTTATGGGGTTGTGCCAATCATGTAAGATAATCTCAGAGAACAAGTGTGTGAAGTTTCAATACATTCCCTTCAGTAGTTATGGAGATACTTGCTTACACGCAAAAACTTAACCAAGAATGTCTAAGTCGAAAAAGGGGCATAATTATGCAAAAAAGCAAATCAGAGTAACATGTATAAGGTTGTGCCAATTATGTTTGATAATCACAGAAAACAAGTGTGTGAAGTTTCAATCCATTCCCTTCAGTAGTTATGGAGAGACTTGCTTACACGCAAAAACTTAACCAAGAATTTCTAAGTCAAAAAAGGGACATAATTATGCAAAAAAGCAAATCAGAGTTATGGAACTTGTGCCAATTATGTTTGATAATCACAGAGAAGGGATGTGTGAAGTTTCAATTCATTCCCTTCAGTAGTTATGGAGATCCTTGCTTACATGCATAAACTTAACCACAGGGAGGCCGATGCCGACAAATGGGCGACTGCATCAGCTCGATTATTCTGCAAATAGTCAAGCTAAAAACAATGTTTACAGTAATTTTGTCTGAGTTCACCGTAATTTGAAATTTGATGCAGACATCAATGAAAACGAAGAAAAACAGTTTTCGGACCATACTGTTTACTGTTTAGACAGTTTTGTCATGTGTTAGAGAGTAACCTCCCATTTGAAAAAAAAATGTGAAATGATGTTGAAACAAGTGAAAAAAGAGTGAGGGCATATTTTACTTTATGCTTAATTTTGTAACAAATTATGACGAATTTGGACATGGAGTTGCATCAAGAGTTAATAGCATATGTCTGACATAAAATACTGTTTTTCTGAAAATCGTACCATGGTACGAAATTTATTTTTTAATATTGCAATATATTGGTATACCGGTAAACTGTTACACCCTTAATATGTCACCGTTTTATGTCTGAAAAAAATATGTAACATATTACATAGTAGAATAAACATTTCAGAAAAGTTACTTCAGTCATGGAAAACTGAGCCTCTCATTGCCGATGTTCATGTGATGCTTTATAAAATACATGTAGGCTGCCCCATTTAATACATGCATGTATCATATGACCCTGTGGAAAAATACAAAAAAAACTGGAGTTTTGACATTGGGTGTTAAAAAAGCAAGTGTTTATAATTATAAAATTAATTTCAACAAAATTCAATCTATCGTGGACTAACCAGTTCTCAAACCTCTTACCATTCAAGAGGTCTTTTAGTATAAATAAAAATATATATTTATAAAAATTCTTTACGTATGTATACTTAAATCTTTATCAGGGCTCTCAGTAGGGTCAGAATTTTACGAGTCAAAGACTCTTTGGCCAAAATATTCATGAGTCAAATCATTTTTTTCTAGTGTCATTTGACTACATGAATCATCTTTATGTTACAAAAATGACTGTATTGGATGTCAGTTTTGGAGATTCCAAAGTCTAAATTGACAGAAAAAATCTATACCCCCCCCCCCCCTCCTCCACCTAAAAAAACCAAATAAAACAAAAAGAATGATTTTCTGTGAAAGAATAAAATAAGCAGCAGCTTTTCTGATTAAATGTATAAAATATAAAATTTTTATTTTTACTGGTATGCTATATCATATTAATTTTAAATACCAAAATGTACCTTGGAATATTTAATGGAAAAAGAAATAACAAATGCACAGGTACTCCAAGTAAATCAAAGACGTATTATAAACTTTTAAAAGCAATCAATAATTGACACCTCAAGTATGTAATTCTTATCAGTTGTGTAGAGCTATTTTTAGCACTGTCAAATTGCAGCCACGGAATTGTGCGCTTCAGTGCACAGGGTATAAACAATTGCCGTGTGTAAAGCATTTTATACACGGCTTATACTGCCTGTTGACATTTTTAATGAGTGAGATTTGAACATAAGTAGGATTTGATAGGTAATTAGGGGTGGATTAAAGGTAATTATTATTGCATAGCTGAAAATCCCATGTGGCAAATTGACTCTTGAGCAGATTTTATCACGTGTCAAATTTGTGCATTTCCCCATTTTCACGAGTCAAAACCCGGATCCCCGTGTCAATCGATAGCCCTGTCTTTATGTAACATTTCTGTAGACTGAAATTCATCAATTAAAAAGCTCTATTTCCATCTTGGAAAAGCACAACCCTATTTTTTAAAACTGACATGGCCTCTTAAAAGTAAGAACCTAATCTCAAACCCCTTCAAGTATCTCTAAAATTATACTGTTTAGTTTATCCAATGAAGTGATTGTTATATGACTGTCACATGACAATGAAGTACCCTACACGTTGCAGGTACCTGCTTTTAAGATTTTTTTATCTCTAATATTCATTTTCACCAATAGTTAATGGTGTATTTACGGGACTTACAAAGGTTATAGCAATTTGTATCAAATTATGCAAAGTAATAAAATATGTAATGTATATATTTATTCCTATGCACTGTTTTCATTTGGCATCAGCAGACATGTCTGTCAGAAACTAAGCTTTTATGCACACAAGTTACGGACATCATAGTCACTTCTAGTAAAAAAATAACAGCACATGAATGAAAGGTTTGAGAATAGGTTGGGTGTGAGATTAGGTACTTATTTAGTCTTATACGATAAAACTTAATTTATCAATATAGACAATAAGTGAATAACAACATAGTCATTGGAAGATTATGTCTTCTAAGCAGAAAAAAAATTCAAACATTAAGTCCTATCAGACTTTTTTTAATTTATATTATTAAACTAAACAATCTATATCCTAATAGGCTTTTATAAGAGTTTACCCGTGGCGACTTGCTAGTTTGGTACGAGCTGGTACAAGTACGAACCAATCATACAAATAATTGAAAAAATATAAACTGTTCGGAAAATGGTTCACCTTTTGTATACTGGCTTGGTTCGGAGGAGGACCTTTTGGGCCCTTCTGCTGCGGCGGTACAAATGCCAACGACATTTCCTCTAATAAAAAATGTATGAAAAATATTATTTTGATGACAAAGAAACGCTTTTTATTGTAGGCGGTCTGCGTAATATTTTTGCAACGTGAAGATCCTTTATGCAGGAATTAAACCACTACTGTATTTGGCGACTTACCTATTATATTGATTGGTTTCTTTCATTCATTTTTGATAGAATTAATAAACCCTGAAAAGAAGCCTAAGGTGGGCAGCACAAAATAGCCAAATATTGCCAAAATATACCCAAATATCGCCCAAATTTACTAACAATAATATTTTACACTAAAAATGTTGTTTTAATTATAAATTCAATTTATACTTTCACAAAGCACGGATTTCCGTGCACAAAGGTATAGCCATCTTATTTAATATAGATCTACCCAAATATACATTTGCCTATCATTGTGTTTTGAACCGAAATAAACCCAAATTAATAGACTCCATACTCCATTAAAGCTATTAAATTACAAAAAATAACAACAACAAAAAAGAAACAAACAATACGATGTATGAAATTACAATAAAAAAATACCCTAAAAATTTAAATGTTGACAACAATTATTATCATATCTTTATCTAAAATTGCAAGTAGATAGGGCCTATTCATTTATGAAAATTATGCCACAATTATATAAGTTTATTTTCTTAAAAAATCTCAACTCCCCATTTCAACGGAATGAATGAAAGTTATAGCTGACTTAGTCTATTATGTTATTATTTATTTCATAAATATTAATTCATTATTTTCATTATACCGGTAACA
This sequence comes from Ruditapes philippinarum, assembly GCF_026571515.1. Taxonomy (NCBI): domain Eukaryota; kingdom Metazoa; phylum Mollusca; class Bivalvia; order Venerida; family Veneridae; genus Ruditapes; species Ruditapes philippinarum. The sequence continues at coordinate 145,942 of NW_026855374.1, forward strand.
GTGTGGCAATACCACGTGACATTGACGTCATTTTCGGCATCATTTCCAAGACAAATGTTGCTCGATTCGGAAAAGAAAATAGCCGTAGATTCTAAATATTTTATTTTTGTACCAATTTCTTTGGGATATGCACCAGTCTACGGGGGAAAATAAAAGCTTTCCACAGAATATTGGATCTTCGTCAGTTTATAAGCCGTTTTATCAAACACTTTGCATAACCTTGGAAGTTGCTTGTATTAGAGCGGGTATTTCGTTTTCTGGCGTTATCTGGTCTACGTCATGATTAAAAAGTCAGGTTTACATCAACCGGGAGTACGGAAAGCAAAACTCTACCTAAATATGTTCATATTTTTATTATGAATGATATAAATCTTACCTTTTTCTTCAATTGTCAATTCTGGCACCAGTTCCAAGTCGAAAAAAAAGGACAACAGTTTAAAGCAGATTTTAGAATCCGTTGCAAATGCAAAGCAACATGCATGCCTACCGTTCTCTTTCTATAATTATGTTAACCATGAAAAACATTTTATTTACTATACGATTCACATAAACACAAATGAATATTTAAATGATTTTTACTCGCTGCGCTATAAGTGATTTTAAAAGTCGTAAAATTGTTGTCTAGCTGCATTTGTAAAGAAATTGATTTGCTCTTTAATCATTGTTCTTTCACGGTAATGATTATGAAAAATCTATTTGTTTCATGTAGCAATACTAAACGTGGAATTGAAAACAGAAACCCTAAATATCGCCCAAAACGGCAAAATTGAAAATGTTGCAGGCTCGGATTGACTTAGCTAGCCTGTCCAATGAACGTGCACATTCAGGATCACTTCGATTTGTATGCTGTGAAAAGGGTTACGCCTCAACGCGGCAATTTTAAAGTCAAAGGTTATTCTTTTGTAAAGAGTTATTTATACGTATAACCATATATATATAAAGAACCTGTAGCAATGTTTTAGTATGATAGATTCAGCTTTTTAACACAGTGGCACTCGTTGATAAAAAATATTTTTACATTCTGTTTTCATACCCACGGTAACCGTTTTTCGTGAACTGGATATAACTTCGTTTACTTAAGAACACTATTAAACATACTATTGAACACTATCTATTTTATAATTGCATTTATTTCTGTTGATAAACTGCATATCTGACAAATTTAGTTAATTATATCAGTCAACTCAGCTTTATCAGAGAGCTCACCAATATACATTGTAACGGAATATTTATGGTTTGAACACATTTAAATCGAGTAGAACTTTATAACAATAATGTCTCTTTCAACTGAATGAAAACGATAGGGCTATTTGGGACTATTTCTTATCGATGTGGTCATTGGCTGTAAATGCATGGATTATAGCACGCGGCATGACCTGCAGATGTCCTCAACAGGATTTTTGTAGCATTTTAAGATTCAAAAAAGGACCACACATTAAAATCTATTTAAAACATGATAAACATGACGCATATACTAAATAAGTGAATTATCTTATATGTAAATAAAGAAGTAAGTCATTTGACAGTTGAAGGATAAAAAATTGAACATACTCTTCAAATGTAATCGTAAATTTACTAAGCTTATGTTAGCTATCAATTATTCAATAGACGCATCAGTGGCATATGATATGGACCCCAGTCATAGATCTTGCCGATGTTGCTATTACAGATGTTAATGTAAATATTTATATAATTATTGATAATCATTGTTATTTCCGTCTTTTTTGAATGTTTTGTTTCAAGAAATTTGACTGTGATCGATGGCTGTTAGTTTTTAAAATCATTTATCCGTTTACTATTTTCTACTTTGTTTACTCCACATGGCGTCCATTCTCGTTCTTATTCATGGCTATTTTGGGTCTTTTTTATAAATAGAGAATCACAAGTAATGCAACTAAGTAACAATACTATCAGATTTACACGGCAAAGTTCCAAGTTCAAATTGTGATTTCGTTTATCAAACTCTATAGAAATTTATTATACAACAATTCCAGAAAAAAATATATACCTTTTAAAAGTCTCTCTTTTGAGGACAGAAGAACCTATTCGTCACATTCACGAGAGTCAGTGTTTGTCAGTTACTCTTTACAAAAATAAACTGAAAAAATACCTTTAGCTTTACAACACTCGCGTTAAAGTGTAACCGTTTCCATAGCATACAAAAGTGTTTTTTTTTTATTTTAACTCTTTCTCTCACTGAGAGCACATATATTTCTTATCAATTTCGCCATTGTGAAATAGAATAAAACACATTTTACTACATAGGATAAAATGAGCAATACTTTAAACATCTTCAAAACGAAACCAAAATATTATTTTCCGACAGGACTAAATCTACGTGATTTGACGTGCACTATTGCGATACAAGTTAGCGTTATTGCTTTAAGGAACACTCAGTTTTTTTCACAATCTCTCTGTGAAAGATCAACAATGAAAAACTAAATTGTAGAAAGAGAACGGTAGGCATGTTGCTTTGCATTTGCAACGGATTCTAAAATCTGCTTTAAGCTGTAGGGTAAATCCGTCAAAATTCGGACATCGCATAAGTTCGGACAACTAAGCGTGTCTTTAATCTTCTACCCAAACATGTTATCCATATACCTAGGTGTTACACGCTCCAAAAAGAAGAATATTTCGCGGGAAAAAGCATACCAACTTGTCAGTGCGTAACTAATACGTCGGCACAGAATCTGATGACGTATTACACAGTCATACGCACGCTCTCGCGAATCCGATTGACTTCCAACGTGCGGGAATATTTGAACCATCGTTAATGAATGCTTCTCATTATATCATTTCGATTGCAAATCATGTGATATTTTTAAATGTTGATCTTGTTTTGTTTTCCTTATGAGAAAAATGCAACTATATGGAAAAATGTTAACTCTTTAAAAAATAATTAAGAAAAATATAAAGTGTCCGAATTTTTCCTGTTAAATTCCATAAGTCACTTTAACTCGGACAATCATTTCTGAAAATGATTAGACGGACAGGCTCTATTAAGGCCTGGATTCTATCTTACCGTTTGATCAAATAATATAGAAAAAGTAATTTAATTATTACTACCGTTGGCTTGCTCTGTATTTTTTCTAAGATATGACATTTTAACCGTTCGTATCTTTAAGAAAATTAAGATTTATTTTAACTTATAGATCTAATATCACATTTTAAAAAATCGATTATGTCTATCAAAAGAAGAGTTGCTGCTTCTGCAAATAATGATAATGATGATGAAAATTTTCGCAACACAATAACAAATAAATATAATAATATATATAATTTCATCATAATTAGAAACAATAGCTAGGCCCCAATGTATACAGCCCTACAGTTGATAAAAGTTGAGCATAGACAGAAAATTTATTGAATTAATTTATTTCAGTCTTGATCTGAAAACAAAAATGAAGAACATAATTTTGCGGGACCTGTTTGCCGTCGGTATGCATCATTGGGAAAGAAAAGACCCAAATAGGCCCTGTTTGTTATTGTTCCCCGGAATCAAATCCATATGACCGTAATACCATAGCCATTTTTGATGATAAACAAATTGTTACACAAAGTGACTTTTAGATCTCCGCAGAGAGGACGCAAATGTTGTAAGGCAGTTGTTTGACAAGTCATTTATCGCATCACACTGCTACGGTTAAGGGCAAAAGATGTTCCAAAAAAATGTTTGGGAGACGGACAGGCCCTATGCAAAATGTCAGCATTGGATGCTTATTTCCTGAAGGGGAAAAAAAGACGAAGTTTTGAACTTTGTTCATCATATAAAATATTTTAACTTGAACATTTCGTATACATGTACCTGTATTGATATATGTGCATGTGATCAATGTCAATTTGCCAAATACAGAGTTTTATATTGATAAAAGTTTCTTAGTGAAAGAAAAATCTAATAAAGTATTGATGTTTTGATGTTTTGAATATCGCCTTTTTTCTCCTTCTCATTAATTGGCAATATCTGACAGTAACCTGCACACATTTATATTTATTTGAATTGAATGTTCGTCAAAAACACGAGACACATAAAGCGACGATATAATGTATTTTACTTGCATACATTAGTGCATGATTGTCTTACTATAATTATTTGCATTTTGTTCAAAGCCTTCGTTATCAATATTTATATACAAGTAAAAAAATGTAATATGAAAATCAGCTTGCTAATAAGTATATCAATTCGTCGTATGCACAGGCCAGTAGCTAATTACATTTATGTATTTATAAGTTAACCTGCAAGGTGCGTGATTACTTAATTTAATGACTGGGTAAAGAAATAGTATATTTACATTTCTAAAGACTTCCATAATGCCATTCTTTGTCTTCTTTAATCAAGTTTATTAGAAAAATAAGAATTCCCGTTCTATTCACATAATCATGCATTAAGATTTATTTTCGAAAAACAAAATTTAATAACCATCAAAGCATTGTTTTCTATGACAGTTTCAGACTAAAACAATCCAAGCACACCAGATCTCATTGAACGTGCCTTTATGCCCCCTAAACTTAAATCAAGACCAAATCATTATAGAACTGAAAGACCCGTCAAAAAAGTCATACTCTGCTTACAAGTGACGAAATAATAGAAAAGAAAAAATGTTCAATTAAAAACAATAACCAAGGCAAACAAAAAGGCTTCTAAAACTAAAGAGGAAAACAAGTAAAATGATGTATTATACACTGCGTACTGTATAGATTTTACATCACGATGTAGATAATTGTACGTGTTGAATGAAAACTCACACATTATACATTTTGATCGCATGAATAAAATGGAGTTAAGTGTGTGTATTCTTTTTCTTAAACTCTTTTATGTAACTGAATCTAAAATGTACATTTTATTTTAAAAAACAAATGTATGTCCGAATTAAAACAACTAAAATAATGCTGTCCGAATTTTCACCTCATCGTGTCCGACTTTATACGACACTGTCCGAATTTTAGCGAATCTACATAGGGTCGTAAAACCGTTTACAAGGTTAGCTTTTAAAAAAGCTAGTAGCGACTCGCTTCGTAATTTTTTTCAAGGGGTGTGTTTAAATGTAAAAATGACAGTTCTGTTAGCTGAAGAGACTTCAGCGAACATCAAAATAAAAGTGAAGTCAACACTGGCCCGGTGCCCGATGGCCAGTGTATATAAGCTCAGGCCAGTGTAAATTTAAGAAAATTTTGTTAATTATTTAGTAGAATAAATTCAAAACTGGAATTCTGGCCAGTAAATTCAAAATCTTAAACTCATTGACTGAAAGTGACATATAAAGTTCTCTCAGTTTAACCAAGATGAGTATGAGTATATATGAAGGTGCATGTAAACAGATTGAATGAAGAACCTATGTCTATGCACATTTACTATATGGCCTATTGACCTTGACCACAAAATGTTAGATAGGTAGATTTCATAAAGATGTCTCTTTATACAAAATTAAGTTGTAATACATGTATGTTATTTAGTATTGGAATGAGAGGCACAAGTCAATCAATTCAGCCAGAAAAGCCGGGATCCTATTAAAAAATATAGGGATCCCAGAAATTGACCAGTCTAAGAAGATGTTTTTCAGATATGCCGGGATCCTATTAAAACATATAGGGATCCCGGGAATTATCAGTAGAATTGCGAGTAAAGATAACTGATTGCGTATCTCACTGTATTTCTGACTCGTGGTAGGTTTAACCGTAAATTTAAATACCTTCAGTGTCAAAGAATATATACCGAGAGAAAGCTTAGATTACCAGCTTTTTAATTGATGTAATAAATTTTAAAATAGGACATTTAATCGCCCCAAACTAGCGATAATAATGTTACTTTAAAAACAAAATGCATCTAAGGAAACACATTTTTATTAGATCTATATTAATTTTATCTGCAAGACAAATAAATAACATTTTTTTTTCTAAATATATTTTATTTCGGCAGAAGTACAATATTATAAATCATTCATTTACCTTAACAACATGCAAAGCAAAGTTAATACGTTATATATATTTTTGTAAAGTAGGCCGAGTTGACCCGTGCCGAGCTGACCCGTGCCGAGTTTGTATAGGGCCGAGTTGACTCTTTTCCTTCAAGAATATAGTTTTCAGAAAAGCCGGGATCGTATTAAAATGTAAATAGATCTCACGGATTGACCAGTTCAAGTATATAGTTTTCAGAAAAGCTGGGATCGTTTTAAAACATATAGGGATCCCGGGATTTGACCAATTCAAGAAAAGTCTTTGATTTTTCCAATTAATTAGGCATATAATTATAAGTATTGTGATTTCCGCATTTTAAGTTTGTTAATAAATAGCTCTAAAAATATCTATATTCTAAGTTAAATTAATTTAACTTTCATTATATACAATAAAAAATTAACGTTTAATGGCCTTTCATTACGACAACAATCAACACAAATATAGTTCATTAGGTTTTTCCTCCATATCTTATACGATCCCGGATCCCGGGCGTCCCGGATCCCGGCCAGTAAATACATACACTTAATACCGGAAAGGATAAAATGACCGGAAAAAAGGAAAAATAAAAAATGCACAGAACCAGATGTACACTTATGTTAATTAACCAAACGAAAACTTACTACAGAGAAAACAGGTGAAATCGCTAAATCAGAAGTCAGTGTAAATATGATTTATTGAAAAAAATTCATAAAGACAAACATTTTAATCATCATTATATCTTTGCGCTCAAAACAATACTTGCTGATTTTTAAAAATGGCGTGAAAATTGAAGGTTTTTTGACGCTATGTAAGATTAAATTTGATTGGCTAAATAATTTTGGATCCTAGCCCTGATAGATAAATTTTGTAGAAAGCTGGAAGCCAAGCTTCGATTAAATTTTTGGATAGCTTCGGAGTTTTAGGTTGTTTCTCAGTAAAATCCTACCGTAATACCGGCTCGCCGTGGCGAGCCGGCATTACCGGAATTTCTCGGTTGATATCGCTGAATTCATTATAGTTTCTTCTAATCGGATGGCTTTTAACTTTATGTCAGCCGGCATTGCCTTTCTCGGCTGAACGGTTTGTGAAAAATAAGCAATCGAATGAACGAGTCCAAATTTTGTCCGAATTTACCCTAGTCCTTTTTTTCAAATTGGAACTGGTGCCAGAATTGACAATTGAAGAAAGATTTATGTTATTCATAATAAAAATATGAACATATTTAGGTAGAGTTTTGCCTTCCGTACTCCCGGTTGATGTAAACCTGACTTTTTAATCATGACGTAGACCAGATAACGCCAGAAAACGAAATAGCTTGCAACTGAGGCCTGCTCTAATACAAGCAATTTCCAAGGTTATGCAAAGTGTTTGATAGAACGGCTTATAAACTGACGAAGATCCAATATTCTGTGGAAAGCTTATATTTTTCCCCGTAGACTGGTGCATATCCCAAAGAAATTGGTACAAAAATAAAATATTTACGGCTATTTTCTTTTCCGAATCGAGCAACATTTGTCTTGGAAATGATGCCGAAAATGACGTCAATGTCACGTGGTATTGCCACACTGGGTAATGTATATTTTATTAAAATAAATATGAATATTGCTATATTTGGGTATATTTCGGCAATATAAATTGGTGTATATTTGGGTGTATTTGGGTATTCAGTCCCACCGCCTAAGGTTGAGCCATACGCAATTTCTAGTACCGCTGTGTCTTGCATTTATAAACAGAAACCAAGTAAAATTACTTTAGGATGTAAAAACAGAAACGGAAATAGTCTATGAAATTTAACTTGAACAAGTGCGAGGTTCTAAGGATCACCGGGAAAAGGAGCCTTTGCATACATTTATGATAAAACTTTTGAAATAAGCTGAAACTGCCAAAAAGCCTTAGGGCACCACTACTGGTATGAAAAAGCAATCTTTTTCTCTTCAGACAAACCTGATATATAATGTTTGAAACTGTTTTTGTCTCATAGGATTTCGGTATTTCAAATGATTCGTAATGCATTTATTTTGGTAAATCGACTTAATATCAATTAATCTAGTATATCAACTGCTATACCCATGAAATTAGTTAGTGTCCATAAGTTTGAATTTGCCAATCTTATTTTGTAAATTTTATGCTGACTAATAAATGAACACAAACCTATACTTAGAAATATACATTCATGATACAACATATCAAACCTCTGCCAGCACCACTTAATTTACTATTGTGTTTAGTGGACAGTAATGCTGAGACTAGTCCTTGGCTCTGGGTTCGCTTTAAATATTCTTCCAGAGTAAATACATGTAATTCGTTTAAACAATAATTTATTCCAATAAAAACATATAATTTGTTTAAACAATATTATGTTCCAATCAAAATATATACACAATGTAAATACAATCATGTCCATGAAATAAAATTGAATTGTAAGAAAGCTAAAAGCTCACTTTTATATGTACATTTGTGTACAATGTTATTGTTAAACGCTTGTGTTAAAGGCATACAGTGTATTATGCCTATGAAATGAATATTTTTGTTCTTCTGAAGAAGACGGACATGTGATTTATAATGTTTTAACAATAAATTTAGAACATGTTAGATACTTAAAACCTGAACATTATAATGTACATTATAAATTCACAATTACTATTTGCCAAATTGCAAAAGAAACAAAAGATGGCTAAGATATATGGCCAATGAGTAACTTTTTATAGTCTTTAATAGGACAGCGAAAATGAAAAAGCTTCATGAAAAAAAAGATGATGATGATGATGATGATGATAATAATAATAATAATAATAACGATAATAATAATAATAACAATAAACAAATCAAAGCACAGAAGGCGCTGAATTTGTTTTGGTCTCAGAATGTCAGAAAGGTGAAAGTTGTGAGATTATAAACCAATTTGTTTTTGTATAGTGCTACCATGCCTTCCAGTGTTTTAACTGTAGTAAATTGTCTGCAACACTGATATTCAATTCAATGTTTATTTGACTTAAACAATTTGAAAAAAAAATGAGTTGCCTTAACTGGAATTTGAACTCCAGACCTCTCGCTTCCTAAGCGAGCGCGCAAACCCCTCGGCCCCGGTGAAGTTATACAACAATTTGTAATTTAAATGTGCCCACCGATGTTCAACTTTAAACAAATCCGACTAAATGTCAACAGGTTGGTTTTTGTACTTTCGGTTTCTATAACCATAATAATAAATATATAAATAATGTATTGTTTGCTTTTGTACCTATGTATTCACTTATTTTTGGTGGACTTTTACTACATATAGTGGAAATAAACTTGTCAACAACTCCCAGCATTAAATTACTATTTGTTTACATGTTTAGTTTCTTAGCGTAGGTTAGACCGAAATACCGCATCTGTTCTGTGTATTAATACTATTGTGTTCGAGGTCTTCATCCGAAGACTGACGGAAAGGGCCGAGTAGTTGCGATTGCGATGTTAGTGTACATATAAAGAGAAGTAACCGCTTCAAAAAAGCGGACTACTTTCGGCATTTGCAATTAACAGCATCAGAGTCTGAAATTTCGCTACCATTATTTGTTTGGTCTGACGACCCCAAAAAAATAAAAACGAACTTTCGCTTCCATTATTTGTTTGGTCTGACGACCCAAACAAATAAAAACTAAAATCGTTTTTTCAGGTATAATGCGCCTTTTAGAAAAAGAAAAATCCGGCTCTACATTAAACAAAACTAACGATCTTCCACATTAATGTCACCCGGTTTCATATTTACTGAAAATCAATATTCAAAAAGATCTCCATTGTTTCTTCTCAGATCTATGTTCGTTATTAACTTCATAAAGTCAGACTCGAAAAAGCATCTTTTATGTAATTTTAGATAAAAATATCCTTTACATGATATGCAAATTTAAGGATTAATCCCAAAATACCTTTATCCATAAATTCATCCCTTTGTGTTGTTACTCATCAATTTTATCCAAAACTAGGTCTGTTTGAAAAAAATTAATTTTGCACATTTTGTTTATGTATCATAACATTTTCAACCTTATATAATCAACGAAAGTTTCAAAGTTGCAAAGGAAATAAAATCTGGTTGTGGACACGTAGCATTGCGTTTATATAACGTCTTTAACAAATTTTTAATGAATTATTGCATGGATAAATGGATATAAATATACGCTTGAACGGCACGGAATACCTTTAATTCTTTTTGGACCCTATCTGTACGGGTTAGTATCAAGAAAAATAATTAGTATTTTATCATCAGGTCTTAACTTGACTTTACAAGTATTTATCACTGCCATATAAAATATCTTGTTTTAGGTTTAAACAGTATTTATTTCATATAATACAAACATTTACAATCATGATACAACAACATGTCATATCGTAAAACAGGATTGAAAAGGAAGTCAAAGACTTGTGCAGATTTCTTTCCAGTAAATTATAAAAATAAATTAAATTATATTATTTTTCCAACATAGTCACTTTAAAGGAACAAATGATAATAAATGCAACATATATGTTTAACTTATTTTATTTATGGTTGGCATAAAATTTCCGTCATGACTGGTCATTAAGTAACATAAAGTTAATAGAGTTTGAACCTTTATATAAAATATAATATTATAAAATAGGTTTTGCTTCGTCATCGATTGCAAAAACCTGTAATTTTATGTTAGATTTTCGCCATATCGACGGCTGAATAAGAGCATTAAATGTTCCAGACAATATGTTATAGAATAATATTAACAATTACATGTATATCAATTATAATATTATATGACTAATACTCATATCCTAACAGTCGGAAGTGACATTTTATATATTGCTTATATATGCTTCGGTAGCTTAATATGTTTATTCAGATATAATCAATTAAAATTATGTTTCGAAAAAAGAGACAATGTGCTGACAATGCCAGATATGATAAACACTTGATATCCGAAGCTTATAAAATATGTTTTATAAATATTATCAATAAAAATTAGTTAAATTTTGAAAAGACTGATACAGCCATTTGTATATATAAATACATTTATCAAGCATATCACGATCAAAACTGCCATAGAATGTCTAGGACATTCCAAACCAGAACAATTACTCAACAGGTTTGATCGTATATTCGTCTTAGGAATACTGGCCGCCTACGTAAAACCCCTTTTTTAAGAGGAACCGTAGCATCCGTTGGCATGCACGGAGGAAACCTCCTCAGACTATTCCTCGGAATATAGAACAACGGACCTGCTCAGATATGCCAGTAAACATATAAAATACAAAATACATACAGCTCAATAAAGAGAAACGTTCTTTATAAGAAAAATTATAATTTTAAATAAATAGTAGTGTGATATATAATGTAAGTAAACTTGCTTGAAACCATGTATAACAATGTAATGATATGATAATAACCATTATATCAAATTTTTTTTTTAAAGACAATATGTGTTTTATTTACACATGGGTTAAGTTAATTAACAGTGTTTTGTTTTGTACCGACATCGGTTACAGGTTATCTAATGACTATTCTACAAATATCCGAAAGTCAGTTGCATCCCACAGGTGTTCGAAATGTTTATGGTTATGTACAGGCCAGTTAAATGTAAATTTTGAACCGACGTCGGATTCAAATGATAGGGGTCTGGCAGTCGACGTTGGTAAATTTCCGGATGTCGCAAAACAAATATTGACTGTTGAAATGATAATTCCAGCCATGACGAAGAAGGGCTAAGTATCGCGCCGGTCATAATTACCTGAAAACAGAAAAAAGAGACAACAGCAAAGCAAATGGGAAGGGCGGGTGGGTATTTTTCCGTGTTAGTTCACGGCAGCTTCTGGAGCTCGGAGACTGGATCGAAAAGGAATTTGCAGAAGCGTGCTCGGTTTATATACCCAGTCTACTAAGCATGCGCGAACGAGATTGAATGACTTGTTAGGAGGAGGAGCCAAATATACAGGTCATTGCAAAAAATACTGTGACGTATAGTGTAAAAATAAAGAGTTTAAACTCAAGCGCTTAAACTGAATATTATTTTTCCAACATAGTCACTTTAAAGGAACAAATGATAATAAATGCAACATATATGTTTAACTTATTTTATTTATGGTTGGCATAAAATTTCCGTCATGACTGGTCATTAAGTAACATAAAGTTAATAGAGTTTGAACCTTTATATAAAATAGAATATTATAAAATAGGTTTTGCTTCGTCATCGATTGCAAAAACCTGTAATTTTATGTTAGATTTTCGCCAAAAGGGTCTCGAAGAATTGAGAGAGCCTTCCGCCAACAGCGGGCTAACATAAACCAAAATAAATGACTCAGTCATGACGATTTAATTGCAGATACTGGTGTGTTTAAGCATACACCACGAACGAAATTTAATTAATTAACGTAGTATTGTGACCAGACAGGAGTTAATGGCACCATCTACTCAAAAAGATCACGGGGTTTTAAGACTTATCAACAATCCCTATTTCTAATAAAGTTTGTACTATTTTGTATGTCACTATAGATACGTTCCACCAAAGAGAACAGCCATATATCTATAAGAATGTCACAAACAAATCTGAGACTGAATTAATTAAGTGCTTGGAAAGATGTTGCACAACCATAGGAAAAATTGTATTTATCTAGGCTTAAAAGAAAGTTTCTTCTTCATCAGCAGTCGCTGACGAAGAAGAACCCATTTGAATCACACCGTAATGTTCAAGCAAATATGCAGGTAGATTTAAATAATAAGATACTAAATTGTAGGCTCTATGAAATGAAATGCACATGTCACACAAAAACTTCACATACAAGAGCACATGCCACACAAAACGAAAAACTAATGAAAAGTGTCTTTACTAGAGATGAGCCAACCAACCATGCAAGGAATTGGGTCACCGGAAAACCTATTTTTAAACATGTTATTGTTATAACGAATTTGTTCTTCACAACGATACAATTTTATAACATACTATTTTTAATTGGTAATTTTACGTGAATTATCTGCAATGAAAAAATGTGCCATAACTTGGCCAAAATTCACCAATAAATGTACAAAATTACATTATTGTATTTGGGGAAATGCAGCTATAAATGTTCAAAATTCCATGAATATCCTTGTGTAATTTGCACCCATATATGTTCAAAATTAGGAAATATAACTGGGTAAACTGCACCCATAATAAAAATATATCTGGGTAAACTGCACCCAAAAGAGTGCAATAAGTCTGGGTAAACTGCACCCATGTTCAATCTGATAGAAATATATCTGGGTAAACTGCACCCATATGATAATAGAAATAAATCTGGGTAAACTACACCCATAATAAAAATATATCTGGGTAAACTGCACCCATGTTCAATATGATAATCTGATAGAAATATATCTGGGTAAACTGCACCCATAATAAAATATATCTGGGTAAACTGCACCCAAAAGTGCAATAAGTCTGGGTAAACTGCACCCATGTTCAATCTGATAGAAATATATCTGGGTAAACTGCACCCATATGATAATAGAAATATATCTGGGTAAACTACACCCATAATAAAAATATATCTGGGTAAACTGCACCCATGTTCAATATGATAATCTGATAGAAATATATCTGGGTAAACTGCACCCATTATGATTTTTTTTTTCCTTTGTTTTTCTTTTCTTTCTTTTTCCAGGGTGATATATTAATTATTAAGTGAAATTAAATTACTGCATTGTAATCCGTCGACGGTATCACAAATACATTTAAATGTGGGTAAACTGCACCCATAATTATATTTATTATAGACACTGCAAATTTAAACCCAAAGGCGGACTGCCGGCCCAATATATCATTACGGGCAATTGGCAGAACCTTTTGTTTCTCTTTATAATTTTGAAAGCAGTGTCTTCCTTAGTTAGAAACACCCTGTTATCAAGTTCACTTAAAATACTACTATAAACATATACTGTACAAGAATCATACGAGTTGAACGAATATTTGACGGTTATCTACCTTTTACTTAACTACATGTACAACTGGATACATAGCCTATTCTGAATGAGTTGGGTTTAATGTTATTAAAAACATATGCTTATAAATTTAATGCAATTTACATTAAAGCTGCACTCCCCCAGATGAAATCAAAATATTTCAAGAAATTAAACAAAAGAAAAGTACTTGATTTATAAGAACAATAAAAAAACAAAACTGAATTATTATCTTTATAATAATATGCAATATGTTTTGCAGTATTTTCCACCATATTTCTCTACTGCGTTACTAACGCAATGAGGGTTATTTTGCATATTTTGACTTCTTTTATTTTGCTGAATTACATAGGTTGTAAGTGCTGTATCCAACATGATTTTTTTTTTTTTTTTTTTTTTAAATTTTCATGAAAATTTGCATGAATCTAGAGGCATGCTGTTTTAAATTAAATGGCATGAAAGTACAGCCATTGAAGCTTTAAATATCATTTGTATTGGGATAATCCGATATCTATTAAAGATACAATTGTATATCATCAATACGTTTCCTTTTCTATTTTGTCGTTTAAGCGATGCTATTAAACGTACCAATACACTCTAGAATGTAGATCATTTGTGTGCGGTTAAAAAACGGACATTTTGCCTATAGTTAATTAATAAATATATCATTATAGTCAAACATGTACTTTTTAGTAAGTTGTTTCAAGATGGAAATTTGGATATTGTCAGTAACACGTGACGAAAAAGTAGAGAATTTCTTCAAACTGAAGGCATAAATATTTCTTAAGTAATTTTTTAGATTTTCTAAGTAAGTTTACGTTTAATTTCTAGTCCAAACTAGTATTCTTCAACCTTGATATGCTACTGTCACACAATGAATTGCTTTGTATTATAAACAAAGCTTTATAGTTTACATTAGGTAATTGAGGCAAATGCAACAACGTTAGTGACGTGCGTATTGTTGCAAAAGCAGGTATGCCATTTATATCAGTTTATGTAAGACTGAGGGTGGCTATATTAAAACAGAACCGAAAATAAACATATCACTCAATTCCAGATTTTCTGTAGCCCGAGGGTGACGAACTAATTGATAATAAACTAATCTTTCTACTTCCGGTTGAATATCTGAAGAAATGCTTAAAGATCCTGTATGTTTTGTAATTGATATTGTTACTGAGTGTATACCACACTTGCAAAAATTTATATATGTATTATATATACTATATAATTATGCAAATAAAACAATTTTCAAACATCGAAGAATATGTAAAATGTGTACTGCAAACATTTGTGCATATTATAATTAATCAATAAATTATATGCATTCATTTCTTATTGGAAAATTTGACTTTATTATAGGAAATACATTTCTAATTACCTCCCTTTATTTACATGAAATGTTAAATTAGGTAATATCGTTATAAATAATACCCACTGGAACTTACAATATTGACAGATCTTAATTTGAGCATCATATTTATGAAATAAAACCATGAAAAAAATATGAAACAGGATCTTTAATGGTATTGGAGGGAAGCCTAGATGCCTGTTGTGGTTAATCCGGGAATAGCCATAATGGCTATTCCCGAAATAACCTTGACCATTGAAAACGTGTCATTGAATCAGCAATAGTATTCTGTATTGAGCATATATTTTTTATTTTTTTTTTTTTATTTTTTATTTTTTATTTTTTTTTATTTTAGTGTTTATTTCTAAGATAAACAATATTAGATGAAAGCAAATTTCATCACACGTTCATTTATTCTTCATGGATCCATATATTTTGTCTATTTGACAATTTCATATTTCTCAGCAGTATTAATTATATTATTTTTATTTTTCACATCGTTTCCTAACAGATGTATACATGCAACAATTCCACTTGGTACGAATTCTTAAAAGAAAATTTCTCAAGAAATGCTATTCTCCCCATAAGCCATGCCGTTAATTACCAATGATCGCCTTTAATATAAAATTCAAAAACTTATTTAACCTTAACTCATTAAAATTGATACGACGAAACCGTTGAGCAATAGCATCCATACCATTGCATCATTATTGTCATTCTTATTATTATTAATATTATAATAATTATTTTTTTTTTTTTTTTTTTTTGCATTTAGTAATAAAACTCAAAACTGATGCTCACACTCAAGACCATGAATTTGTGCAAATTATGCTGAGGAATTCGGATGGCTTAGCTTTCGGCGTCGATTTCAGTCACTTAATATGTAAATACTTAACTAAACGTCACATGTTATAATGTAAGAAAACCAAAATCCTAACCTAATGACAGAAAGTCATAGGTTTAAACTACTGCGATTTGAACGATATCTATAAAATTTTAGAAATTATTGCTTGACTTTGAAAATGAAAATTGTGCAACCCGACCCTTTAAAATGGCAAATGTTTATTTACAATTAATGTTCCCGCAAAGGATGAATGCAGATTTAATATCCAAATAGGCATATTCCCTAGATTTAAACTATATTTAAGAGCAAAACCAAGAGCGTAGATCTAGTTCATGTTAACTCGAATGTATTGTAATATAGACATAATTTTACATCAGTTAAAGGACAATATTGTGATGACTAGATGTAAGTGTATCAATAGTCACATGTCCATTTTAAATCATTAATTGACTTTTCTTTTTCCTGTCTCCCCCAAATATTTTATTATTATTGTCATTTTATGAATTAAAGGTCCTTGATGTCTTATAACTTAAAAGTACTCGACTGAAGAGAGTTTTGACATGACAGTACTGGAAATATTTTTTTTTTTTTTTTTTTTTTTTTTTTTTTTATTAATTATCGTATTATTTGATACAGTAATAGATAATTACTAATGTGCAAAATTACAAAAATTCCATCACTCCAAGGTATCCGCCCAAGTTTAAAACATTTTCTTACAGTTGTGACAGTTGCTTTTAAGAATATTTTATGTTAAATACCGACATTTTGTTAATATTCTGCATTTTAGAAGAACTCTTCTGTAATAAGGAATATATGTGTATTTAATTGATAATGTCATTTTTGTCACAAACAGCATAGATTAAATTTTAACTATAATTTGTATTTAAAAACAGTGACGTCACCTGTCTATCGGTTAATCTGTATCAACAATTAGCTTGATTTAGGCATCACAACTTCTGCTGGTTCTACCGACTTCTGTGTTCTGTTTGGTGCCATTGTCTAGAACATAATGTTGACCAGTCTCTTCAAAGAAACCTTGACAGCCAGAAAAACTTGTGACAGGTTAGGTTGTCGTTTGGCATGGCCCCAGCAATTTGTAAAAGAAAGTAGAATAAAATCAGAATTAAAATGCTGAGATTACAACAAATACAAGGTTAACGTAATTACGTTATCACGACTTATAATGACTACGAATGACATTACTAACCATTATGAAGCATCCCTACGTGAAAAGTTTAATATATTAAAGGATAGATCTACCTGGACAATCATTCAACATAATTTATGGGTAGATAAAGTTTCTTTATCAATACTTTATAAACATTAACACAATAACATACTGTCAGGGCATTTATTACACTGTATACTCCACTAGTCACAAGGTATTTGTTACGTCATAAAGTCTAGTGATGACGTGATCAAATAATTTTTGTTTTTATTAGGCTAAATTTTTTCAGTATTGCAAAATAGTATCAACAATGTCTTTAGTAGGATCACTTTTTCTCAGACCTTTCTCTGCCCTTAAGCCTACAGTATCGGTAATAGATCTAGATTGTCTGAATCTCGTGGTCGTAATAAAATTTGAAAAATTGGTTTGTTAGATAAATTTAACACAATATTAAAGATAATAAAGAAAAGCAACTCTACAGTACCTTCGGCTACTTTAAAAAACACAAAAATGAAGTCTTTTTGCCATGTTTGTTCAGAACCGCTACATAATTTTTTCTCCAATATTTTTCCGTGTTAGTTCACGGCAGCTTCTGGAGCTCGGAGACTGGATCGAAAAGGAATTTGCAGAAGCGTGCTCGGTTTATATACCCAGTCTACTAAGCATGCGCGAACGAGATTGAATGACTTGTTAGGAGGAGGAGCCAAATATACAGGTCATTGCAAAAATACTGTGACGTATAGTGTAAAAATAAAGAGTTTAAACTCAAGCGCTTAAACTGAATAATGTAACAACACGTACAAGTACACTAGTAACTAACATGAAATAATTACACAATTACACCCAGAAAGAGTAAAATAAGAATTGAAAATACAACAAACGGAAAAAAGTGAGAATAACAACTAATGTGCGATCATATTCAATTGTATATATAAAGAGGAAAACGCAAGAAAAAAAAATATTGTTTTATTGTTAAAGTAACCTGAAATGCATAATACACTTCATTATTTACATGTAACATATGATTACTCGCTAGTCAACCCTTATTACTGCTACATATTAACAATACCTTTCTACTACTCTTTGATCTTTTTGCTGAAGGTGAGAAGTGAGAAGAGAAATAAATTACAAGTCTATTGTTACATCAAGAAATCCTGTAGGTTTATAGTCATTACTGAATATCAAATTAAGTGTATTGAATACAATGTCAACAACTACGCTCGCCCTTTGGATAAAACATTGCAACTCTTAACAAGGGTTACTATAGCAATGGAGAATAATAGCACACCGTTTACAGGTAAGAAATATCATATATATTATATATATGTATATATCCTTTTCTATATGTTTTTCTTACGTATATATATTAAGTATATATTTGTCATATACGCTTTAGCAGTGATTTAAGGAGAAAGTGCTTTGTCATAAAACAACTCAATATCTGACTTTGAAATATGATGCTTTTATAATTTGAACGCTTTTTTAACATAAACATAAGAACTATGACCTAAACTTAAAAATTTTGAATGCTTTTACTTATTTCCAGAAGTGTTAAAATTGAATTGAAATGATCGAATTTTACGAAGGCTGAGGATTAATTGAAACATACAAAAAATGGCGGTTAATAGTTGGTCAAAAGTCGCCAAGTCGAAACAGGTATGTGTAATTTATATGAGAAACCTTTGCTGCTGGACAAATACTCTTTTTATTTACCCATGCAAATTTATAAATCCATTTTACTTCTTAAATGATTCAAAAAAAGATATTGTGCTCGTTCCTTCCTTGCTTCCTTGCTTCCTTCCTTCATTGCTTCCTTCCTTGCTTCCTTCCTTCCTTCCTTCCTTGATTTATTTATTTAAATTTATTTATTTATTTATTTATTTATTTATTTTATAAAATGATGAATGGTATATGATTTTTCTTCCATGTCATAATACAAGTCACATCAAGAGACACATACATTTTCAAATAGCAAACGTTGATGGCACGAATTTAAGCTGATGAAGCTTTTTTTCATTCATGAATATAATTAAACGCTTTTAAAATTTTTCGTTATTATCTAAGTAATCAAAATTGCCAAGCTTTCATGTAATGGTTAGATCAAAGATAATAGACAACAATAAATAACTGCTATTATGCATGTAAACATGAAAAAAAAGGAAAAAAAAACAAGCCGTTTAAAATACGAATTTCTTTTTTAAAATACTATTTGACAGTTTAAGATATGAGTTAAAATATCAGTCAAACAATGGGTTTTCAGAAATAAATTCGTTATGATGAAAAACTGCTGGTTTGTGACTCATATATTACACATATCTTACGGAAGGGGGAAGTCTATAAATCATTTATTATTTATTACATACGTTACATTAAATTACCTTCGGTCTGCGAAGTTGTACACTGCTCTTTGCATCATTGCATGAGGAGACAGGGGCGACAGAGCGACGTTGTACTTATTATGTCTTTTCCATACGGTTGTCATGATTTTATTGATTGACAAGGCGCTTACAAATGATAAAAAATATCAATTAAATCATATTCATATAAATGTCATTTGGCTAATTGAAACGTGGACTGAATGAAATTAAAAGTATATACTACGCCGGTGATAGGATTGATATAAAGTACATGTACATGTATTTTTCAAATCGATTTTTCAACAAACACTGAAGCACTCTTTTTACATAGATATAAAGTTACTGTCGTGTAGAATTACTGTAAGGTAATACAGATACGAGGGATGATCAAAAATTAACCGGACTTTGTAGATGACTCTTTACCTGTTAAATAAATTTACATAAAAATACACGGAAAATAAATCGGAATATATCCCCTGAATGATACAAAAATACCAACAAGAAATATTAACAAAGAAAAAAGTTATGCTGTTATTGGCATGTACATGTAAAGCAATGCGGCGCACGGTATAACTTTAAAATTGACGTTAACGACGTCACAAGCGTATTTTTCTTAACGGAGCAGTTTTTTACTCATTCACGGGGTAGCCCAATACGTGGTACAGTCATGTTGTTGATGCGGCGGATCCACTGCCTATATATATTTCTGTACAAGTGGGTATCATATTGTATTGTAAAAGAATGGATGATGATAAAGAGCTCCTGTAATGACGCAAACTTCCGTTCTTTCCTTCTGTAACTTGATTGTTGGAAAATCGCACATGCAATAAACTATATTATGTATAACAAATAATGTAAAATAATGTTGCTGAATGATAATGTATCATACATAAGAAAAACTGAAAGAATAATACAACTATGAACAAAATTGTCATTATTTTAAAATAAATAAAACTCATAGCCGATTTTGAACAGTGACTGTCTAATTGTTGACACAATTTCTCCTTAAAACTTCTGCGTAAGATAAGACAATAATTTATACAATTTCAATCCAAGAATACAATATATGTAATTAATGCATTAATCATTATCATTTTAAAATCCTTAGAGTTGACTGCACCGTCCCGTAGCTACTGTCGAACATCGTTGACAATTTCCGCAGTCAATCGACGGCCATTTTCAACGTCTTGGAGATTGACGTCACCAACGTCCTTGAAAAATTTCTTTTTTCTGTCTCTCCCTTACTTGTTTTTCTATTTTTTCTATTACCGTTTCTTAATTCTTTATGCTAATAAAATAATATGCTGTGGTTTTCTGGGACATTTCCCGTGATAGCCATAATCTTTTTCTGCGTTTTAAACAGTTTCTCGTCTTATTTTTGACACATTTTTCTTATTGATCGATTTTCGAGACATTCCAACGATATAGTTTTAACGGGGGTATTTCATTAACATGTGACGTTTGAATAGTGATTGCAAATATAAATATGGTTTAAATGAAGTCATTTTTACTGACAACGTCAAGGATTTGGTTCCTGACGATTTGGTGTACTTTGAAATCTAAATGTGCCATATTGTAAAATATACGCAGCTTAAGGCGCCTGGTGTCAAGGCGAATTTACGCACTGCGCCGGGCGTGCGTTACCATGGTTTTTTAATTCGCTGTTACGGAGAAGTTTTTTGCGTTATCAAATTAGATAAAGCATCAGTTTACAGGTATTGTTTTCCGATTAAGTGTGATATATAACAATAAGTGATAGGTCGGAAATTCTTCAAGTGACAGTCACAGTCCGGTTTATTTTTGATCATCCCTCGTATACATGTATATACTTATCTTACTTTTCTTTCATTATCTCTGGTTAAGATAGTTGACTTTAAATCCGCTGTAGGTTCGAGTCGCGTAAGCGTCCTCGAGAGAACTATTCAGCCAGCTTACGGAATGTCGATAGTTCTCTTCAGGTGCCCGTTTGTGCCTGAAATAACGCACATACTTCCTCTACCAGTAACGCTGAAAAGTCGCCATATGACCTCTACTGCGTTGCTGCGACGTAAACTCGATCTAATTTTTATTATCATTATATAACCTACTATGAGGAAATTAACGGTTGTTAAAGGTAATATGAACCCTTACATATTCATATTAATCCCAGAACACCAAATAGAGCATTGTTATCAATAAATGGTAACATGCTTATTATTTCAATCAAACGTCTACATATACTTTCAGTGTCATTGACGCAGCATGAAAATATGGTAACTGAGTTCATTATATATTGTTCATATGTTACATAGCTATATGCATTAGTAAATAAGATGCATATGATTTTTATAAAGTCATAACTACTAAAACATTAAACACACACTATACAAACATAAATTTTACATTAATCTTTTATTATCTTTTGTCCTACTTTTTATGATTTTTTGAAAAATTAAGCAACACTATGTACAATGTTTTCGTTTATTATCTGAGTTTACAATACATACAAATTAAGACATTGTCAGCCATGGTGTTAAACTAATAAATTCTCTTATAAGAGAGTGTGTATAAGTAAAATGATATTCAGTTTCAACGTTTCCTTTATTACATACTTGACACATTCTTTTATTTCTATTTATACCAATTCAATAGCCAGTTAATACGAATTTTAGCTTTTTTTTAATATATTTGTAAAATTGAAACTACAAGTGTATCAAAGAGTGCCAGATTGACTTACATCGAAAAACTCGAATATAATTTAAAAGTCGCTTTGAATGCTAGTTCTTATAAACTTATTTATTATCTATTATCAAGACAGACTCATTATGAAGTTTTTAGAGCATATCAGTTACGCAATGGAACTTAAAATTTAATGATCAAATGCTTTTTGAATTCTAATGGCCAGTCAGTGGCTTTTAAAAGTCTGTTATGAAATTGTGTTAATATTATCCCAAAACTAAATAACTGAGAACATTTATAAATTAGTAGATTTTCTTAAAATATTCAGTTGTTTGATCTGAATATCTTAGAAACATGGTTATTGTCCTTTATTGTACAGGCATACTGAAATAAGAAAATGAAACAGTTTATGTCCTTAGTAATGTGTCTATCGTGACTTTCAGAAAACATCAAATTAAAAATCCGCCCATGGGAGAGCAGTCTCTTCCTCATGTTATGTATAGATTCGGACACGTAATCTTAACTTACATTTACCGTATTATACAATTCAGAAATGTTTTGCGTAGCGTATAATGAAGACCTTGAATCAAATTGCATCGTTGAAATATTATATTGCTAACAAACAAGACAGGTAAAAAGTTCATCACAGATTTCACTGAACTTTCGGTCCTAGATTTCAGACTGAATAATGGAAACCATTCCATCTTTTCTTAAGTCCGAGGCATTATGTTATTATAGTCGTACACGGACTCTAACCAGCCGATTTGCTTTGTTAAAAGAATATGTAATATATATTCTTTACTTAAGTTATTGCTGAACTATTGTATTTTTTGTTTGTTAAACTGTTGATGTTAAAATACATTTACATGTCATAATATCTTACAGCTTTAGTAACAATGAACCTAAGGACAACATCACAAGCATATTGTTTGAAGTTCAGTTAGAACTATGTAAACATAAAATAAATTGCTTTTGCCATAACAAACATAAAATGCACCTAAAAAAGAGCTGACTAAGTTTTTGTGTTCTGATTTTAGTTTTTTAGTGACACAAATATTTAGTTAGCAGCGTTCGATAAATGGTGGGTTCAAACATATTAATTTAACATCTTAACATTATAGTATGCAAGTCATACAACGCTCATAACAATACGCTTAACGTATACATGTACATGTTTTCCTTGAAAAATCTTATATATTTAGTACATTGAATACTGCAGAATTTATTACCATAATTGTCTATCGTAGTCATGGTAATATATTTCTTCTATAGATACTCCGATTATATGTCATTGTAGAAATTCTAACCACAAAGAAACTAGGAACAGATTTATTGCGACACTATCACGATTCCGGCGTACTTTACATACTGAGCAGTTGTTGTCTCTTCTAAACATAATAAAATACCTGGTAGATTTCAAAGTGAATATAAAAAAACCCATAAAAAACGCAACAGAGAACGCCGTAGAATCTTGAAGACAAAGTAAATTTTTCAGACAGTTTTAAGACTACAGTATTTATATACTTGCCATATATCAAAGTGATCTAGGCTCTTGGTATTTTACATAATTGTAATTTACTAGCGAGAGTCTGCAGTATCTTTTACCATTGCCATATATAGTAACATTATTCACCTGAACAAAGGTGAGCGATATAATTTAGCGATACTGTATTTCATTTATTTGAAAGAAGTGGAGGCGTTAAAGAAATTGCACATGTAATATCCATAAAATCAGTATTAATATCTACTTGCAATTTAACTTATGATTTAAAGTAATAGAGACAACACTCAAAATTTTACACGGCTGCAGTATTGATACATGTAGGATATTGTAATAATATTTTAAATAAATTAAAAGCAAACGAGATTAAAAAAACAACACATTGTTACAATATTGATCAAATTGTCACATATATAAAAAAAGTGGACAAAGACATAGGATATTTTTGTAAATACTATTTAGCGTAACGTATCTAATTATTTGTACTATATTTAATCGACCTTTAAATTTACAATAACAAAAAAATTTGATACTTGTCTCAGGAAACAACACCCTCACAACCACCATCGCCACCATCAACAACAACAACAGCAGCAGCAGCAACAACAACAACAACAACAGGAAAAACGATTTGAATAATGACATATCATTATTCGTTATAAAGTAAAAAGTAATATGAACCTATTGAAATTACAACTGTTAAAAGCGTGTACTATTAAACGTAGTCCTAGATCTATTGTTTAATTAATGTTTTACTGTCATGGTTGGTTATGTTTAAATAATCAAAAATCAGATAACCCCTTTTTTTCTTACTATATATAGAAAACAAAGTGAAAAGTTATTCGATTAAAAGAAAAACAGTGTTATTCGCAATTTGAATATGTACAATTTAACTGGCATGAGTTGTGAATTTCGTTAAATTTAGAATGTGATTAAGCAATGTAAACTTTGGGAAAAATTTATAATCTTAAACAGAAAAATTGTGAAATAAACATATTAAAGTAGAGAAGGATACAAAAAAAAGAAAGAAAAAACGGAAGTATCGCGGTTGATTATCCGACTAGTCTAAAAAATGCCGTTTTGCGGAAGAGCGTCGGCATGGTCAAAAGCGGCGTTTTTGTTGCTTATTCCAGCCATGGGATTGTACTGTGCTGGACTGGGTACGCCATTTTGGATGAAGAGCAGTACAATCAATAATTCCGTTAATATTTCAATAGGCTTATGGAAGATGGTCAATTGCTCCGGAAGTTTGACCACACCATGTGTTGGAACTTCTATACCAGGTTCTTATTCAACAGGTAAAACTTGTTTAGATTAGGTATATTTTCTTATTCATAAAACGATATATTTTTAATAAGATAATAGTAATTTATAATTGAAACGTAACTTTGTCACTGAAACAATATACATAGTATTTGTTGTATAAATGTTTGTTTTTTTAGCAGAAATAATTTTGTTGCCTTTATAACAACTAATTGTCAATATATGGTATCCAGTTGATTTGTCCTGTTATAACAAGAAATGTATGTTAAAATTTTATCTTAAAAATCGTAGTTAGAAATTAATACACAACGTGTGTGAGTGTAATACAAGTATATATAATATATACAAATATATAAGTTAGCTGTTACGACTAAACTTTAAGCTATATTTTAACCTTTCAGCAATGTTCCACGTTACACAAGCTGTCGAGTGTGCCGTCATTATTCCCATGGCACTTGCTTTTGTTTTAAGTCTTTTTTATGTGACTTCCCCTGCGGCTCGGACACAGAAAGTAGCGGCATGGATAATGTTATTTTCATTCATCTCTGGTAAGTCACGTTATACTTATTCATCATATTGTCATTTTTAAAGAGCGAAAATTACTTTTTTTGTATCCTCCGAACAACAATCAAACTCTGAATAACAATTTAGTTCGAGGTCATTTTAGTAATTCAGAACAAAAATACAAAGTTATTATTTCTTGAAAGACATACTGTTTGCCACTTGAATATTGTCTATATGTGTTTGATTATCAAACACGCATGAATCCATTGCCTTGCAAGATAAATCCGGTAGGTACAGTAGCATGGCGTGGTATTGTCATTTTGAGGAGTGGGTCAAATTCTTAGTTTGTTTTTCTATTTTATTCTTCACATATAGTAGTTTTTAAAGTTAATCAAACAAGACCAAATTATGTTTCTGTCAAAACTTTATAAATGTTTTAATTTCCACGTCCCAAATAAAGATTCAATAAAAAAACAACAACATTTTTGTCTTGTTTTGATAAACTTTAAAACTTACAGTTGTGAATAAATGAATAATAAAACGTACCAGAAAAGTCACTCGTAAAATCACAATATATGATGATGACCAGATTATATCTGTTATCAGAATTAAGTGTGTAACCATTTCGTTCGCTTGAACCAAATGCGCAACCACTTCACGTCCTTCTCCTTGATAGTAATAATCAGGAACGGTCGATTTACACGAACAATTGCCGGATAATTTAACACGCTCAAAAGCCATTGACCAAAGAACTACATATAATGTATATAGATGTTCTATCTGCCCCATCCATTTTGTTTGTATAAAACGTTTAAGGTTAAGGTCACTGGAACATAGGGTATAAACCAAGGCCAGCCTGCATATATAGTTATTGAAATCTCTTAAGCATTGGAAAAAAACTGTTACAGATCCAATGCTAGACAAAATCATAACACAAATTTAACAGGGTTATGTTGATGACTTCATATACATTTCAGTTGGTCTTTTTATTGTTGGGGCAGTTGTATGGACATTGAATCTACCTTCAAATCATTACGTGTATTGGTCATTCGGACTTACTCTTTTCGCTGCATCATTGCTGGTGTTGGTAGCGGTGCTCATGATTCAAGATATCAGAATGTTTGATTACGAGGGAATTCGACTTAGAAAAGAAGCGAAACGAGAAAAAAGGGCAGCCAGACGGAATCAGAGGAAGAAACAACAATATTAACTCTCAGATTGAGATAGCAAAGACAGAAATGACAACGAGAATGAAAATAAAAAAAACCCAAAAACAAAATATTAACATATGGTTTCGACCTCAAAGCTAGTTGATGCAGCAGCAGTTCGCATGTTTTCACGTCTTAATGACGGACGCATTATCCTAAAATGCGCGGGCGAGGGGTCGGGATCCGCGGGGTCCAAAAAATTTATTTGGTTTTCATGCCCCGGGCTAAAATTATTGAACATTTTTTCCCTAAAAGCTTTTGATTTTTTTTTAGGAGGGAGTTCTTTTATAATTCATATTAAAATTTTTTTTTTTCATTTTTTATATTTTTTAAGGAGGGAAAAAAATCACTGCAAATCACCATGCCTCCAGATTCATGCTAATTTTCATGAATATTTTGAAAATGTATTTAAAAGTAAAATATTGTGAAGTGGACAAATATAGTATATTTATACTACCACATAAAGGTCAAAATATGTAAAAAACCCTTTTAATCAAACCAGACCTGCAACATTTTCAATTTTGTTAACTTGAACGTTCTTTAGGGATTCTGTTTTGCCTATTTTACTGCGTTATCCACAGAGTAGAAATATGGTGACAAATATATAACAAAATCGCACGTAACATGTAAATAATTACTTTAATCCTTTTACAATTCTTAATGATTTAAAAGTGTAATTTTCTGAAAGTATTTTGGCTCATCTGGAGGCATGCCGCCTGAAATGCTATTATTTCATTAGTGAAAGAAAATAAAATGAAATACGTAAATTATCGTCTGTTTGTCTGCTATAATAGTCATGTATTTATAAAGCATTCGTAAAAAAAGTGTAAACTATTTATATATAATTGTTTTTCGTTTATGTTAATAAAAATAATTTTGAGGAAGTGTTTCTGCTCACTTGAGGAAATTTATTAAAAGAAATACCCGGCGCAAGTAGACTCGTTGGTATACATTCGTTTTGGGGGAAAATATATAACTACAGCTGTCTCAGAATTCATGAACACAGACCCAATAAACACAATTTCAATACATTGTATATATATATATTTAAGCACGCACTCACACAATTATATGCCAAATAAGACATACTGATCGGCACTGATAAATCATTTAGAAGGATGTTTTAAAGGGATACTCAGGCAAATTAATGATCAAAAATATTAGAAATGATCTAATGAACTAACAAATCACGCAAAAATGGATTTTTTTTAAAATCCCAGCATTAGTTTCTGTATTAAATTTGATATATTTTAGGTTTGAAGCGTAAATATGTTTATATATGTTGAACGAAATTTAGAAGCCGACAGAATCACAGAGCAGTTTTAAACAAGTTTTGTGACTTGAAAAAAACCTGGAAGTTATAATAACAGGTATTGTGGATATAATATGATTGAAACAAGTCTAAGTCATTCATTTGACATGTTCTTTAACATGTTTAACGTTTCCTAAGTTCACTGTAAAAACTATTGTGAAATCTTAAAGCTCTAACCTGACCCACGTGGTTCAGGTTAGAAAAATCATCATTTAATACTTTATAATGAGAAAAAAGATTTTGAGGACATTTACAAAATAATGAATGAAAAATTCAAAACGAAGAAATGAAAACAATGCCTGTGTCTCCCTTTAAACAGAACAGTTAAATTAATTTAGTTCTACTGACATATAAACAATTTCAATTGCTTATGTGAACGAAAGAAACTATTTTATGTAATACATATATTTTTAACTGCTTGATGCTTAAATCACTAGTGACGTCCCTTCTTGTTAATAACACGAGTTGATATCTATACATCTATCACAGAGGTATCAATTTATTACTACATGTTGAAAGTAGTAAAAGTAGTATTCAAGTATCTAGGTAAACATCTTCCCATCTGTCACAAAGTGTCTAGGTGACCATCTTCCCCTCTGTCACAAAGTGTCTAGGTGGACATCTTCCCCTCTGCCACAAAGTGTCTAGGTGAACATCTTCCTCTCTGTCACAAAGTGTATGGGTGAACATCTTCCCCTCTGCCACAAGTGTCTAGGTGAACATCTTCCCCTCTGTCACAAAGTGTCTAGATGAACATCTTCCTCTCTGTCACAAAGTGTCTGGGTGGATGACATTTCATCTTCCCCTCTGTCACAAAGTGTCTAGGTGAACATCTTCCCCTCTGCCACAAAGTGTCTAGAGGTGAACATCTTCCCCTCTGTCACAAAGTGTCTAGGTGAACATCTTCCCCTCTGTCACAAAGTGTCTAGGTGAACATCTTCCCTCTGCCACAAGTGTCTAGGTGAACATCTTCCTCTCTGTCAAAGTGTCTAGGTGAACATCTTCCCCTCTGTCACAAAGTGTCTAGGGTGAACAATCCTTCCCCTCTGTCACAAAGTGTCCACTGCAGGTGAACATCTTCCCCTCTGTCACAAAGTGTCTAGGTGAACATCTTCCCTCTCTGTCACAAAGTGTCTTAGGTGAACATCTTTCCCCTCTGTCACAAAGTGTTCTAGGTGAACATCTTCCTCTCTGTCACAAAGTGTCTAGGTGAACATCTTCCCCTCTGTCACAAAAGTGTCTAGTGAACATCTTCCCTCTGTCACAAAGTGTCTAGGTGGAACATCTTCCCCTCTGCCACAAAGTGTCTAGGTGAACATCTTCCCCTCTGCACAAAGTGTCTAGGTGAACATCTTCCCCTCTGCCACAAAGTGTCTAGGTGAACATCTTCCCTCTGTCA
Source organism: Ruditapes philippinarum (assembly GCF_026571515.1). NCBI lineage: Eukaryota > Metazoa > Mollusca > Bivalvia > Venerida > Veneridae > Ruditapes > Ruditapes philippinarum. The sequence goes on from NW_026855374.1 coordinate 175,368, forward strand.
CAAAGTGTCTAGGTGGACATCTTCCCCTCTGCCACAAAGTGTCTAGGTGAACATCTTCCCCTCTGCCACAAAGTGTCTAGGTGAACATCTTCCCTCTGTCACAAAGTGTCTAGATGAACATCTTCCTCTCTGTCACAAAGTGTCTGGGTGAGACATCTTCCCCTCTCCAGAAAGTGTCTAGGTGAACATCTTCCCCTCTGCCAGAAAGTGTCTAGGTGAACATCTTCTCCTGCCACAAGTGTCACAAAGTGTCTAGGTGACCATCTTCCCCTCTGCCACAAAGTGTCTAGGTGACATCTTCCCCTCTGCCACAAATTGTCTAGGTGAACATCTTCCCCTCTGCCAGAAAGTGTCTAGGTGAACATCTTCCCCTCTGTCACAAAGTGTCTAGGTGAACATCTTCCCCTCTGCTACAAAGTGTCTAGGTGAACATCTTCCCCTCTGCCACAAAGTGTCTAGAGTGAACATCTTCCCTCTGCCACAAAGTGTCTAGGTGAACATCTTCCCTCTGCCCTACAAAAGAGTCTAGGTGACCATCTTCCCCTCTGCCATAAAGTGTCTTGGGTGAACATCTTCCCCTCTGCCACAAAGTGTCTAGGTGAAACATCTTCCCATCTGCCACAAAGTGTCTAGGTGAACATCTTCCCCTCTGCCACAAAAAAGAGTCTAGGTGACCATCTTCCCCTCTGCCAAAAAGTGTCTAGGTGAAACATCTTCCCCTCTGCCACAAAGTGTCTAGGTGAACATCTTCCCCTCTGCTACAAAAAGAGTCTAGGTGAACATCTTCCCATCTGCCACAAAAAAGAGTCTAGGTGACCATCTTCCCCTCTGCCAAAAAGTGTCTAGGTAAAACATCTTCCCCTCTGCCACAAAGTGTCTAGGTGAACATCTTCCCCTCTGCCACAAAAAGAGTCTAGGTGACCATCTTCCAAACTGCCACAAAGTGTCTTGGTGAACATCTTCCCCTCTGCCACAAAGAGTCTAGGTGACCATCTTCCCCTCTGCCACAAAGTGTCTAGGTGAACATCTTCCCCTCTGTCACAAAGTGTCTAGGTGAACATCTTCCCCTCTGTCAGAAAGTGTCTAGGTGGACATCTTCCCCTCTGTCACAAAGTGTCTAGGTGAACATCTTCCCCTCTGTCACAAAGTGTCTAGGTGAACATCTTCCCCTCTGCCACAAAGTGTCCAGGTGACCATCTTCCCCTCTGTCACGAAGTGTCTGGGTGGACATCTTCCCCTCTGCCATCAAAGTGTCTAGGTGAACATCTTCCTCTCTGTCACGAAGTGTATGGGTGAACATCTTCCGCTCTGCCACAAGTGTCTAGGTGAACATCTTCCCCTCTGTCACAAAGTGTCTAGATGAACATCTTCCTCTCTGTCACAAAGTGTCTGGGTGGACATCTTCCCCTCTGTCACAAAGTGTCTTGGTGAACATCTTCCCCTCTGCCACAAAGTGTCTAGATGAACATCTTCCCCTCTGCCACAAAGTTTTTTGGTGACCATCTTCCCCTCTGCCACAAAGTGTCTAGGTGAACATCTTCCCCTCTGCAACAAAGTGTCTAGGTGACCATCTTCCCCTCTGCCACAAATTGTCTTGGTGAACATCTTCCCCTCTGCCACAAAGTGTCTAGGTGAACATCTTCCCCTCTGCCACAAAGTGTCTGGGTGAACATCTTCCCCTCTGCCACAAAAAGAGTCTAGGTGACCATCTTCCAAACTGCCACAAAGTGTCTTGGTGAACATCTTCCCCTCTGCCACAAAGAGTCTAGGTGAACATCTTCCCCTCTGCCACAAAAAGAGTCTAGGTGACCATCTTCCCCTCTGCCACAAAGTGTCTTGGTAAACATCTTCCCCTCTGCCACAAAGTGTCTAGGTGAACATCTTCCCCTCTGCCACAAAAAGAGTCTAGGTGACCATCTTCCAAACTGCCACAAAGTGTCTTGGTGAACATCTTCCCCTCTGCCACAAAGAGTCTAGGTGACCATCTTCCCCTCTGCCACAAAGTGTCTAGGTGAACATCTTCCCCTCTGCCACAAAAAGAGTCTAGGTGAACATCTTCCAAACTGCCACAAAGTGTCTTGGTGAACATCTTCCCCTCTGCCACAAAGAGTCTAGGTGACCATTTTCCCCTCTGCCACAAAGTGTCTAGGTGAACATCTTCCCCTCTGCCACAAAAAGAGTCTAGGTGACCATCTTCCCTCTGCCACAAAGTTTCTGGGTGAACATCTTCCCCTCTGCCACAAAGTGTCTAGGTAAACATCTTCCCCTCTGCCACAAAGTGTCTAGATGAACATCTTCCGCTCTGCCACAAAGTGTCTAGGTGAACATCTTCCCATTTGTCACAAAGTGTCTAGGTAAACATCTTCCCCTCTGCCACAAAGTGTTTAGGTGAAGATCTTCCCCTCTGCCACAAAGTGTCTAGGTAAAGATCTTCCCCTCTGCCAAAAAGTGTCTAGATGAACATCTTCCCCTCTGCCACAAAGTGGCTAGGTGAACATCTTCCCATTTGTCACAAAGTGTCTAGGTTAAGATCTTCCCCTCTGCCACAAAGTGTCTAGGTGAACATCTTCCCCTCTGCCACAAAGTGTCTAGATGAACATCTTCCCCTCTGCCACAAAGTGTCTAGGTGACATCTTCCCCTCTGCCACAAAGTGTCTAGATGAACATCTTCCCCTCTGCCACAAAGTGTCTAGGTGAACATCTTCCCTCTGTCACAAAGTGTCTAGGTGAACATCTTCCCCTCTGTCACAAAGTGTCTAGGTGAACATCTTCCCCTCTGCCACAAAGTGTCTAGGTGAACATCTTCCCCTCTGCCACAAAGTGTCTAGGTGAACATCTTCCCCTCTGCCACAAAGTGTCTAGGTGAACATCTTCCCCTCTGCCACAAAGTGTCTAGGTGAACATCTTCCCTCTGCCACAAAGTGTCTAGGTGAACATCTTCCCCTCTGCCACAAAGTGTCTAGGTGAACATCTTCCCTCTCTGCCACAAAGTGTCTAGGTGAACATCATTTTCCCCTCTGCCACACAAGTGTCTAGGTGAACATCTTCCCATTTGTCATAAAGTATCAAGATGAAAATCTTCCAAACTGCCACAAGTGTCTAGGTGAACATCTTCCCCGCTGCCACAAAGTGTCTAGGTGAACATCTTCCCCTCTGCTACAAAAAGAGTCTAGGTGACCATCTTCCAAACTGCCACAAAGTGTCTTGGTGAACATCTTCCCCTCTGCCACAAAGAGTCTAGGTGAACATCTTCCCCTCTGCCACAAAGTGTCTAGATGAACATCTTCCCCTCTGCCACAAAGTGTCTAGGTGAACATCTTCCCCTCTGTCACAAAGTGTCTAGATGAACATCTTCCCCTCTGTCACAAAGTGTCTGGGTGGACATCTTCCCCTCTGTCACAAAGTGTCTAGATGAACATCTTCCCCTCTGCAACAAAAAGTGTCTAGGTGAACATCTTCCCCTCTGCCACAAAAGTGTCTAGGTGAACATCTTCCCCTCTGCCACAAACAAGTGTCTAGGTGAACATCTTCCCCTCTGCCACAAAGTGTCTAGGTGAACATCTTTCCCCTCTGCCACAAAAGTGTCTAGGTGAACATCTTCCCTCTGCCAAAAGTGTCTAGGTGAACATCTTCCCCTCTGCCACAAAGTGTCTAGGTGAACATCTTCCCCTCTGCCACAAAGTGTCTAGGGTGAACATCTTCCCCTCTGCCACAAAGTGTCTAGGTGAACATCTTCCCCTCTGCCACAAAGTGTCTAGGTGAACATCTTCCCCTCTGCACAAAGTGTCTAGGTGAACATCTTCCCCCTCTGCCACAAAGTGTCTAGGTGAACATCTTCCCCTCTGCCACAAAGTGTCTAGGTGAACATCTTCCCCTCTGTCACAAAGTGTCTAGGTGAACATCTTCCCCTCTGCCACAAAGTGTCTAGGTGAACATCTTCCCCTCTGCCACAAAGTGTCTAGGTGAACATCTTCCCTCTGCCACAAAGTGTCAGGTGAACATCTTCCCCTCTGCCACAAAGTGTCTAGCCGTGAACATCTTCCCCTCTGCCACAAAGTGTCTAGGTGAACATCTTCCCCTCTGCCACAAAGTGTCTAGAGGTGAACATCTTCCCCTCTGCGCACAAAGTGTGTCTAGGTGAACATCTTCCCCTCTGCCCTGTCTAGGTGAACATCTTCCCCTCTGCCAAAGTGTCTGACCATCTTTCTGCCACAAAGTGTCTTGGTGAACATCTTCCCCTCTGCCACAAAAGTGTCTAGGTGAAACATCTTCCCCTCTGCCACAAAGTGTCTAGGTGAAACATCTTCCCCTCTGCCACAAAGTGTCTAGGTGAACATTCGTTTCCCTCTGCCACAAAAGTGTCTGGTGAACATCTTCCCCCCCTAGGTGACCATCTTCAAACTGCCACAAAGTTGTCTGGTGAACATCTTCCCCTCTGCCACAAAAAGGAGTCTAGGTGACCATCTTCCCCTCTGCCACAAGAGTGTCTAGGTGAACATCTTTCCCCCTCTGTCACAAAAATGTCTAGGTTGAAACATCTCCCCTCATGCCCCCAGAAATGTCTAGGTGGACCATTCTGTCCCCTCTTGTCACAAAAGTGTCATAGGTGAACATCTTCCCTTCTGTCACAATAGTGTTAAGTGAACATCTTTCCCCTCTGCCACAAATGTCTAGGTGACCATCTTCCCCTTGTCACGAAGTGTCTGGGGGACATTCTTCCCCCTCTCGCCATGCAAAGTGTCTAGGTGAAGCATCTTCCTCTCTGTCACGAATGTATGGGTGAAACATCTTCCGCTTGCCCCACAAGTTGTCTAGCGTGAACATTCTCCCCTCTGTCACCCAAATGTCTAGATAACATCTTCCTCCTGCCACAAAAGTTGTCTGGGTAAACATCTTCCCCTCTGTGCACAAAAAGTGTCTTGGAACATCTTCCCTCTGCCCACAAAGGTTTAGGTTTTAAATCTTTTCCCCCCTGCCACAAAGTTTTTGGGAAAATCTTCCCCTCTGCCAAAAAGTGTCTAGTGAAATCTTCCCCTCTGCAAAAAAGTGTTTTGTAAAAAAACTTCCCTTTGCCCCAAATGTCTTGGTTTAAAAAATTTCCCCCCCCGCCACAAAGTGCTAGGTGAACATCTTCCCCCCTGCCACAAAATGTCTGTGAACCTCTTTCCCCTCTGCCAAAAGGGCAGGGGAAATCTTCCCCCGCCACCAAAGTGCTGGGGAACATCTTTCCCCCCCTTTTCCCACAAATGTCTGGTAACCTTTTTCCCTCTGCCCCAAAAAAAAACTAGGTGAACATCTTCCCCCTGCCACAAAGTGTCTTGGGAAAAATCTTCCCTCTGCCACAAAAGGTTTGGGTGAACATCTTCCCCCTGCCAAAAAGGGTTTTTTAGTGAACCCTCTTCCCCCTGCCACAAAGGTCTTTTGGGGAAATCTTCCCCCCTGCCCCAAAGGTTTAGGGGAAAAAAACTTTCCCCCCCCGCCCACAAAAAGGGCTAGGTGAAAACCCTCTTCCCCCTTTTCCCCAAAAATGTCTTGGGAAAAATTTCCCCTCTGCCAAAAAAAGGTTTAGGGAAATCTTCCCTTGCCCAAAAGGTTTTTAGGTGAAATCTTCCCCCTGCCACAAAAAAAGGGCTATGAAATTTTTCCCCCTCCAAAAAGTGTCTTGGTAACATCTTCCCCCCTGCCAAAAAAGGTCTAGGTACCCTTTTCCCCTTGCCAAAAGTTTTTGGGGAAAATCTTCCCCCCTCCCCAAAAAAAGTCTAGGTACCCTTTTTCCCTTGCCACAATTTTCTGGGGGAACATTTCCCCCCCTGCCAAAAGGTCTAGGGGACCCTCTTCCCCCCTGCCCCAAAGTTTCTATGAACATTTTTCCCCTCTGCACAAAGTGTCTAGGGGGAAAATCTTCCCCTTGCAAAAGGTCTAGTAACATCTTCCCCCCTGCACAAATGTTAGGTGAAATCTTCCCCTTGCACAAAGGGTCTAGGGGAAAATCTTCCCCTCTGCCAAAAGTGTTAGTGGGGCTTTTTTCCCCCCGCCACAAAAATGCTGGTAAAAACTTCCCCTTGCCCCCAAAAAATGTCTAGGAAATCTTTTCCCCTTGCCAAAAGGGTTG
>NW_026855375.1:0-29084 GCF_026571515.1 Ruditapes philippinarum
ATCTAATGTTTGTAAAATATGTAACATTAAATGTTATTCTATTTCTTATGAATTGTAGTACGATATTAATATAAAATTTACTTCTTTGCATGTCATCAAGCAGATCGACCAGTGCCTCCGCATTCTGAGCCATTTCAATATAAAGTTGCAGCCAGTAAATGGCAATTATCATTTATTAAATGTTCCTGCAAATATATATGTCTATTTTTAACAAGAATGTAGTATTTATACCTTTGAAAAAGTACATGATACTTAATTCATCCGTACTAATCAGTGGTGGGCCGTACCATTCCGTACCGTTTCGTGTTGCAACGCAATAAACCGTATAAGACCGTGCTTATCCTTGCCTCTCCGTAGTACAACGTATTACGATCGTGGCTTTCCGTAACAATGCCGTATTAATCCGTATTGAAACCGTGGCTTATACGTAGGGTAACAGTACAAATACGTAGTTCTCCGTACCAAACCGTGGAAATCCTTGACAAGTTGGTGGACTACGAATCAGTACGGACTATTACGGTTTTCGTACGGACCAGTACGTATCAGTACGGATTAATACGGACTAGTAGGGATACGCTACGGTTGATTTTTCCGTAGCAAATTTTTGTGCATGTTCAAAAATTGTCAAGGATCGCTACGGATATACAAGGACTACTACGATTAATTACGGTTACAATACGGAGAGCTACTGACCAGTACGGGTAGCTACGGACGATGCCGGAATTAATCCGTGGCTCTTCCGTGGGCGTATTCCGTGAATATGTGACCGGGGTATTACTGTATATTAAGTAAAACCTGACTTAATATTGGTAAAGATTAGCTTTTTAAAACCATCTGATGTACAGATGTAGGATCTGCAGTGACAGACATAGTACAGCTTTGACAATTTTTCCAAAGTCCACCCATCCCTGTGATTTTTTTATGCGACAATTGTGACTTTCCGCTCATCACTTGATTGGTAGAAACTCGTAGTCGTGCTCACTCACTGCAGCGGAATATCTTCACCATTGATCATGGATCGTTGTTCATGTACATGAACATTTGTACATACAGTATCATGAGTATGTGATATCTATCAGGGCGAATCTGATTATCTCTGTGATTTTTTTAACCCGTCCACAGTGATTTGCCACTGTGACTCAGACCAAAGTATGTCCCCCACAATTTTCCATTCACCGTATAAAGTGTTCGCAGTGACAAAGAGGAAAGTGCAAAAACTGCTGTACTGTAGTCCAACCAATTGTACTGCAGGTTGAAATATTGTGCTTTTTTGTGTATTGGCAATATCTCCCCTATATGTACAAGATGAAAAGTACCTTTTATTTGATGAAATATGCCCCCAGATTTTGGAGTGCTGTGAACTGTCTAAAAGTATATACTTTATATTGAACCGTTTTATTATGATACATTAACTTAAAGATTATTCATCTCTACATGAGATCCGTGTTTTATATATGAAAATATTCTTAACCCTTTTCTTTCTGAGCATATTGTGAAAAATGGCCATTTTCATTGAAAACCCTCCTGTTACAAGTTCAAACTGCTATGCAACTATGAAAAATGCTTCAATACTGATGAAACATGGCACAAATGTTGACTGGAACAGCATGCTCAATCTTTAATTTCTTGTAACATTGGCAACGGGGGACGTCTCAAAATTTTAGCCTGTCTCATGTCCAAAATTTTCCCCCTTCTGGCAACTCCCTGATAGGGAGCGGCGCCAAAAAGGTGATCACTTTTTTTATCAACATTTTTTCAAGCGAAAAACATTGTTTGGGGCCTAAATAGGGCATTTTTTTCATTGTTTGAGGCCTTAAAAAGGGAGGGGGTCGAAAAGCCGCCAAAACACGTCTATATGAGAACTGATAAAGGGTTAATATAAAAATTTTGATAGAAAAATAAATACATGTACCATCAAAATAAAGGCAGTGCCACTAATGTCACTAGTCAAAATATTTTGATGTTCTGTGTTATTTTTGTTCTGGGTCAGAATTTCACTTGGATGGGCATAATGTCACTTTAATAGCTCCAAAACATAACCTTCACAAGGACCCCCAGATTATAACATTACATTTGTATTGGGCATCCAATAATGCATGAAAGGGCACCACCAGTTAAGTGGAAGAGTGGTCATAAAACCTATACTAAGTGTCGGTGTGACTGAAAATATAACCAAAAAAAATGAAAATGTATTCCATGAGATTAAGCAAATCAAACTTTCTTTCAACCTATTAAGGAAGTCAAAATATATAAAAACAAATCTGTCTCCCTTCTGGGAGACAGGATTTGCATTCAGCCTTTGCAAGTACCTATGCCACATAGACTGCTTTGAAGATAACTAATCTATCTTCACACTACACTTGATATTTACCTGGGTTATATAAGTCACTGATAGACTTTAATGTTTCATCTTTAAATAACTCAATTCTGATTCACTTTATTCAATTATTTCAGATTTATTATTCTAAGATGATTAACAAGGAGAACAAACACTTGTTTTTCAAGTTTTTCAAACTTCTACAGAAGAAATACACTTTTATTGTTTTATTCATTTCAGGAAAAACCATTTCATCAACTTTGCATCTTCTTAGAACAGTAGTTTTCCAAAATGATCAACAAATTTGATTGAAAATCTAGATAAATAAGAGTTAAGTTAGAATGATATCCAAAAGATATGACCACCTCCTGCGACTCTTGCTGGTCGGTGAAACTGGAGTTGGTAAAACTTGCCTACTGTGTAGGTTTGCAACAGATGATTTTATGGAATCTCATATTTCTACAATAGGTAATGTGTTTGTAGTAATTACCATTATTAGAAAATAAATACATTATTCAGAGCAACAGATAAGCTTTAAAAGTGAATTGGGTATTACTCCATCATTTCCTTTGGAATTGGGTATTGGCTCCATTTAATATTAATATAATTATGATCGTTGATATGAATATTATTAACAAAAAGCCATCCACTAGTACCATTATGACAGTGATATTTACAAACGATAATGATATAAATAATAATTCTATCATTTGACTTTGGTAATTTGACAACCCGTCTGAAAAAAAAAATTCACCAATCAAACATTTTGCAAGTAACTGAGGATGTTGGATGTGCCCAAGTTTTTGCTGTTTTTCGACAGCTGTTGCTATAAGATTTAAATGCAATGTATTTTTAAAATGTTTTTAATATATTTTATGTAGGTATAGATTTTAAAATGAAGACCATTGATTTAGATGGAAGGGTAGTCAAGGTTCAGATTTGGTAAGTATTAATATAAATTTATTTTTTTTATCCATTTTGATCAGATATGATAGCTATTTGCACAAAATCTTTGTACAGGTCACAACCCCAATCCCAATATCCTCAAGTATCCCCCAGTTCTAAGGTCAGGTCCAAGGCTCAGTTCTAGGTTCCCTCCTGTTTCTTGCTTATATAAATGACCTCCCACAAAACATAAATTCCCAGATAGCTTGTTTGCAGACGATACTGCAATATACATTACTCTGACATCTGCAAACCAATCAGTCACACTCCAGAATAACCTAAATTGGTTAGAATACTGGGAGTTGGAGTGGGATATGGAATTTAACCCCTCTAAGGGTCAATTTATCAATGTCACAAAAAAGAACGTCCTATTATCACAACACAAGACTACCTTCATGGAGTCCAATTTGAATTGGTTACCTCAGTTGAATACCTAGGCCTTGATATATCAGAAAACCTTACATGGGATGCCCACATTAACAGGTCATCCAAGAAAGTAAACCAAACATTAGGATTCCTACGCAGAAATGTGAGGCCAGCTTGTACATGTATACAGTGATAAACTTTGAATAGATTGTGGTAAAGGATTATGTATAAGAATCAGTTTTTGTTGTTTTCAGGGATACAGCAGGTCAGGAGAGGTTTGAGGCAATCACAAAACAGTTCTACAGAAGAGCACAGGTGAGCTACATTTATATATAGAACTTTCTATGCCTTATAAAAGTAATTTAATTGTTGTACTGTTTTCTTTGCTACCAATGAAGATGAAAGATAAAGAGCTGCAGTATGTAAATATCCATTACAACTCAGAAGTACATTCAGTAAATAAACCTTTTATTGCCATTTGGATAGAAAGCATGAAAATGTGTCCAAAAAAGCTCAATCACTTTTACCTGCCAAGTTTGCCAATGTATTATTTATATTTTGAATACAAACTGTAGAAATTGGTTTTAAGGTACAATGTATAATAGAAGAAAAATTGTGCTTAATTGGTTGCTGCATTATCTATGTACATAATATATGATCAGGAAGAAAGGTATTGGGTACTTAATTTAGACATGAGTACCCATGAGAATGTACCCTATTTGCAGGCTTCTTGGTGTTTGTCAGTGCCTTATAATCATATTCTTATATCAAATAAATTCAGTGAATAACCTTTTTGCTATTGGTTAACATTTACAGTTTCGTTTGTGTACTTAAAATGAACCTTAGTCCTTAAAAGTGGAACCATTCTACTTGTATAGTTAATTTAATTTTCTGTATTTCAGGGTATTTTATTAGTGTTTGATATATGCAATAGAAAATCCTATGAAGCAATACCAAAATGGCTTGAGAATGTTAGACAGGTATGGTGTTACATATTTTATACATCCATGTAGCTAATATAGCAAATCCAATGCTTTCATTTACTCAAGTGATATGACTGTACATGTATCATAACTTTAAAGATCCTGTAACACATTATTTTTATGGTTTTATATACAAATTATGATGCTCAAATTAAGATTTATTGATATTGTAAGTTTCAAAAAACATTATTTATAAAGATATTACCGAATTTAATATTTCATGTAAATAAAGGGAGGTAATTAGAATTTAGTTTTCTATAAATTCTAAGTCAATTTTTCCAATAAGAAATGAATGCATATAATTTAATGATTACCTTAAATATGTACAAATATTTGCAATACATATTTTACATATTCTTCCATGTTTGAAAATTGACAAATTTGCATAATTACATACATATATAATTCAATGAAGAGTGGTATGCAATCTCACTTCTCACTTCCCCTCGGAGCGTGCACGTCGCTGAGAAGGCACAGGGCATCGGCAGAAGATTTACAACTTGGCTGGTAGACAACTTAAATTTTGCCTTCAACCGTGGGCGGTAACTACGGAACTCCTACTTCGTCACTTCTGCGGACCAGCTGCCGATGTCCTGACTAATGCCGAGGGGAGTGGCCCTACAAAGTAGGCTGAGACGACAAGGATGGTGTACTAGGGTGTGTGAGCCCCTAGTACAGATAGACGGCTTGTAAGGCAGGCCTATAGCTGGCACCAACAGCCCTTTTCAGGGCTAAAAACACCTTTCCTATTGTCACAGGTTACTGTACATTTAGGTTCTCATTGACCGCCGTACAGTGACCTACTTTTCGGCTCAAAATTCATATCTTTGGCTAATACTCCGTGGAAATTGCATGGAGGTAAATTATCACCATTTTGTGCTTCAAAATTAACTCTTTAAGGACATGACTGGTGACATGTCCGGGGTCCGTACTCGACAGCGCAAGCTGCATTTTGTGCCCGAAAGGGCGGATGGACCCTCATTAAGCTTTAACTTACATACATACATATGCAATCTCAATTACAAAACATACAGGATCTTTAATGTGTCTCTGAAAAACGAAAATACAAACATAAAAACATAAATGTGTTGTATTAAAGGTTATTTCATAAAAGCACTTATTTTGTTGTCTTCTGTGCTTGACAGACATTTGCAGGTAAAAAATCGATCAAAATTTTACATGAATGTTTTCTGTTTATATTTCAGTTTTGTAAAGAGAATGTTGTAGTAACTTTGATTGGTAACAAAAGTGATAGAGTAGATGTGAGACAGGTGACAGTACAAGAAGCACAAACTGTAAGCTCATTTCTACTTCGGATATTTTTAAAGCTGATTTGAACACAATTTTGGTCGTACTTTGGCATTCTGTCCACTTTATTGACTTTCCTGGGTAACTAACCAGTAATGACCAATTTTTTTTTTTATATAAGTCCTACTACTAATCCCACATGATTTCTGAATCAGTGGTGGGAGACAAATGATTTATGTCTGAGATCATTTGTCAAAGAAAAATTTCGCCTCCATTGAGAATCAAACCAGGAACCCCTGCATTACAAATATGTTGCTCTTTCTATTGAGCTAAGTGGGCAGACTTGGTTTATTCATTTGTTTGGGTTTTTTTTACTTTCAAGTCACACAGCACATGTAAAGTTCATAATTGTACAGGTTTACTGGTGCAACGGTCCAGGTGAAGAAAAATTTCATGTGTCTCTCCTTCAATTATTTGCGACATTACCATATACCCAAGTTCAGCCACTTACTTTATTTAGGAAAGCTGGAAGCTTTTTTATACTAACATGTCTGAAATAATTAGGGATGGCATTGAGTATTCACTTAAAACTTAATACATGCTTAAAGGTCATTTTCCGAAATCCATAAGTTGGGCATAGATATTAAATGAATATTGCCCTGTGTGAACTTAAAAATTCCTTGTGTAAAGTTCAGTTTCAACATCTATCTTTGAAACTACTGAAGGCATTCACTTAATCTTCAAAACTACTGATGTTTATCACTTTAAACTTTATACATGTCTCTAGTGATCATATTTGGAGGTCACTTTTACTGACTTATAACTCATTAACTGGCATTAATTTTGACTATGGTAAATTATTGACATTTGTGAACTTTTAAAATTCATTGTGTAAGTTTTGGGTGTAACATCTGTCTCCGAAGCTATTGAAGGTTAATACATGTCTTTGTTGTCATAATTGAAGGTAACTTTGGTATGTCATGTTTTTTTAGCTCACCTGAGCATATGCTCAGGGTGAGCTATTAGGATCACTCTTCGTCTGTCGTCCGTCGTACGTCGTCCGTTGTCCATTTACACTTTTAAAAACGACATCTCCTCTGAAACCATAAGGCAGATCATAATGAAACTTCACAGGGATGTTTCTTGTGTGAAGCCTTAACAAAGTTGTTCAAAGAATTCCATTCCGTGCAGAACTCTGGTTGTCATGGCAACCGAAAGAAAAAACTTTAAATATCTTCTTTTAAGGAACCCTAAGAGCTAGAGCTTAGATATTTGGCATGAAACATCTTCTAGTGAGTGTCTACCAAGTTTGTTCAAATAAAATCCCTGGGGTCAAAATTGGCCCTGTCCCAGGGGGTCATTGATTTTCCCTATATGCATATAGTAAAAACTTAAAAAATCTTCTTTTAAGGAACCCAAGGAGCTAGAGCTAAGATATTCAGCATGAAACATCTTCTAATGAGTGTCTACCAAGTTTGTTCAAATAAAAGCCCTGGGGTCAAAATTGGCCCCGCCCCAGGGGGTCATTGGTTTTCCCCATATGCATTTAGTAAAAACTTAAAAAATCTTCTTTTAAAGAACTCAAAGAGCTAGAGCTAAGATATTTAGCATGAAACATTTTCTAATAGGTGTCTACCAAGTTTGTTCAAATAAAAGCCCTGGGGTCAAAATTGGCCCTGCCCCAGGGGGTCATTGATTTTCCCTATATGCATATAGTAAAAACTTAAAAAATCTTCTTTTAAAGAACTCAAAGAGCTAGAGCTAAGATATTTAGCATGAAACATTTTCTAATAGGTGTCTACCAAGTTTGTTCAAATAAAAGCCCTGGGGTCAAAATTGGCCCTGCCCCGGGGGGTCATTGATTTTCCCTATATGCATATAGTAAAAACTTAAAAAATCTTCTTTGAAAAAACCCAAATAGCTAGAGTTTAGATATTAAGCATGAAACATCTTCTAATAGGTGTCTACCAAGTTTGTTCAAATAAAAGCCCTGGGGTCAAAACTGGCCCAGCCAGGGGTGTCATTGTTTTTAACTATATGTGTATAGTAAAAACTTAAAAATTTTGTTTTAAAAAACCCAATGAGCTAGAGCTTAGATGTTTAGCATGAAATATCTTCTTATGGATGTCTACCAAGTTTGTTCAAATAAAAGCCCTCGGGTGAAAATTCGCCCTGCTGGGGGGTGGAGGGGGGTCAATGTTTTTCATTATATGTGAGTAGTTAAAACTTATCATTGTGAAACATCTTCTAATGAGTGTCTTCCAAGATGTTCAACAAAGCCCTGGGGTTTAAACTGGCCCCGCTCCGGGGGCCTATGTACAGGTGAGCGACCTCAGGGCCATCATGGCCCTCTTGTTTTAAAGAATTCTTCATTTTTATAAATTCATACATTATCCAGGCTTTTAATTTACTTATCAAGTATACTGTCCTTTTGACAGCTCTTGCTTTTTTTTCTGCAATCATTATTGAATGTCAAGCTAAAGCAAACAGTGTGGCAATATTGAGACATTTTGGAAAAAATGACAGCTACTTTAAGATTTTATTATATAAATGCTTTTTTAAGACAAGATAATTGAAAATATATTTGAAAATACAAAATGGCATAAATCCCTTTATTTCAGTTTGCTGATGAAAATAACATTAATTTCTTTGAAGTCAGTGCCAAGCATAGGAACAATGTTGAAAAGGTAAAGAAACCTAATTTTGTTATCTTATCATTCATTTTAAGACTTTCATGCTTCTTTAGGTGTAGTGCTTATAATATGTCATCAATGTTTATCTGGTTTATTTTGAAGGGAATAAATTTTCTGTCTTGTTGACTTATTCAAACTGAGCCAGATTTGCTCTTTTGCATCCCTCCTCAGATAAAAATTCTGGATCTGGCCCTGTAGTTAATCAAATGTCAACCAATGTTTATACAATATACTATAGCCGTTAAGTAACTGTTTGTCATTTGATTAGCCTTTACCACAAGTTAAGATCCAGGTCTGTAGGTCAAAGGTCAGACTTAAGAGGTCACAGGAAAGTGCTTGTCCGCAGCAAAGTTTGTACATATCCGGTATATAGAGAAATTTTAGTATTACTTGTTACAGAGAAGAAACTATGAAAATGTGTGTTACTGTGTGAACAATTTTGAAGTCTTGAGTCACACATGTTTACAATCATGAGACTGAGTAAAGTCAGTATAATTCAGGTCAACATAAGCAAGGTCAAGGCCACCAGAGAAGTTTAAAATGTAAAGATTTTGTCAGGAGCTTCTCCTACATTCATGGAGGGAGCTTAGTTTTACTTTACACAAATGTTTACCATCATGTGACATGGTGTTGCACACAAGACTAGGCTTCTAGGTTAAAGGACAATGTTACATATAGGGCTCAGAGGAAAGCCCTTGTGTCCATAGTGAAACTGCTAAATACATGTACTTATGGGGGTTTGTTATTGTACTTGATACAAAGTAATGTTCAATATTGTAATGCATAGTGCTGTGCATAAAATTCTGATATCAGTAGCCCTTGGCTAAGGTCATGGTCACATCCAAAGGTCCAGTGTCAAATTGGAAATTTGAGAATTGATAATTTAGCCACCATGAATTGTTTGATGTTAATGTAAATTTCACTATTGCAACTCTGGACATTTTATGGCAGGTGTATTTTATCTTGTTTGTCATATAAGGAAGACAGGTTCAGGAAGTTTCACATTTATTTTTTTCATTTTATTTATTAACAGTTTTAATGATAGGAACAATATTGTTACACAAACACTCAAAATTCATCTTGTATGTTATTTTTATTTTCAGCCTTTCCGTGATATGTGTCATGATATTTTGACAGTAGTTGAACAAGAAGGAGAACCAGACAAGGAAAATACCAGTATCTTGATTGACTCTCAAGCTCAAACTGCTACCCATAATGCATCACAAGCTAGTGTAGTCAGCCAGGAACCAGAAGATGCGTCAGCCAATCAGAATCAAGGAAACTGGTGCTGCAGTATATCTTGAGACAGTAAAACTGTTTTAGTCAGTCAATAAATTTAGAACAAAGAGCCATAAAATAAATATTGTATAATGGCGGGAAGTCAATTCCTAGTCAAGGGACTGAACTCTGATCAGGATCCTTTATGTTATTTCATTCTTTTTCTTTTATTACTCGTGTTTTATTAGTAACGAATTTAATTTTCAATCAAATTGAAATGAATGTAGGTCAGATATGAATGATTTTATGTTACTTTATTTTATATAACCCTGAAATTATAACATGGTAATGTATATTATTTAGTCTTCTTAGCGGTTATTTTTATAATTCATTGATTGGATGACATGAGTAGGGCATTTGTCTGTTTTATGACAATAAATAATATGACTCCCTCAAGAAATGAGAAATATTTATCTGTTGCATTGAGGTTGCAAAAGTCCATTGATCTAAATTCAAGGGAAATAAATATGTGTGCACATGTATTTATTCTAAATTTTATGCATTTAACCAAAAGCAATAAGTTTTCACTAAAAGTGAAACAGGTGGCATCTAACTGATAAATCTAGACTTTTGTCAAGTTATATACATGTACATAAGACTTGTATGGGCATTTATTTATTTTTTATGAGTTTTTTTTTTAATCATTTTAGGTGGAGAATTGTATTTTATATTCTAACTTGACTTTATTGAGCTTGACTATATCCTAAATACCCTTGTGTCAGCATAAACATTTGGTTCAGGTTGTGGTTGTTGGCCAAGGTAATCACTTTAATCTGATGACATCTTTTGAAACATTAATCAAGGTCTTTTTCCAAGACCTGTATGTCCAGAATGGACTTAGACTGAATAGCAGACATTTGTTATTCCGGGTTATAGTTTTATAAGTATACAGGTTAAGATTTTGTGTGCAAGCTGTATCTGCACATCCACTGAAACTCTTCCATGTCCTCATTGAAATGATAGTTCACTGATGAGCAAGACATGTAGCTGACCATAGCATAAATGTTTTACTATATTACCTCTGTGTGTTAAATTTCTGCTTGGCACTTGTTTTGTTATCAATCACTGATAGTAGTTGAGATTTAGGTTTGACTGGCAGATCAAATATACAAATATATGTCTTCTTAAATGATATGTGGTAAAAACAAATGATGCTTAAAAAGAAAGAGATCTGTGTCAGATTTGAAATGGGAAAACTTGAAACTGGAGTCACACTTTATAGTAGAGCTGTTCAGAGATGTTCTGGTTTAACATATGCAAATGTCCAAAGTTGGTTTAATTGCATATTTTCAGTGATATATTCAAGTTGAATGTTTAGTTGACTCACCAAATACTACATGAACTAGATATTTTTTCAATAATTAACCTGGTACTCATAAATAAAATAGGTCACTGTATGAGGTACATAATCTTTATTGGACATATGATCGAGTTTCCATGCCAAATACATTAAAAATATCATAATGATTTTAACATATCTGATAATGGTCATGAATTTAATAAGTCACAGATCTGTGTCATTAAATAGCATACACATCTTCTTGTTTATATGCAATTATTCAAAATTATACAGTAAATTGTACATTGTATATATTCTCTTATTTTTTTTATCTTGATTATGTCAATATATTTTGTTATCTATTTTTTTAATGTAAACAATGCATGATATAAAGCAGCTATTTTATTCTTGGATATATTTTGTAATTTTGTTTTATATTTGAATTCAGGAAAATTGATAAAAAATCAAACTTTGTCTTGTCCTATGAATGATTTTTCATAAATTTCACCAAAAAATGTGCTATTTCTTTGATGACAGCTTTATAGCATATGATATGCTTATCATTAGTAATTTTAATTGATTTAAACTGATAGTTAAGCTGATAGCTATGTAGATAAACAATAATATATTGTTTTTAGCTCACCTGTCACAAAGTGACAGGGTGAGCTTTTGTGATCGCTTTTCGTCCGGCGTCCGGCCGTCCGTCGGTTGTCCGTAACTTTAACTTTAAATGACATCTTCTCATAAACCACTAGGCCAATTTCATCCAAACTTTACAAGAATGTTCCTTTGGTGGTCACCTTTAAAAATTGTTCAAAGAATTTAATTCCATGCAGAACTCTGGTTGTAATGGCAACCGAAAGAAAAAACTTTAAATATCTTCTTTTAAAAAGACCCTAAGAGCTAGAGCTTAGATATTTGGCATGAAACATCTTCTAGTGAGTGTCTACCAAGTTTGTTCAAATAAAAGCTCTGGGGTCAAAATTGGCCCCGCCCCAGGGGGTCATTGATTATCCCTATATGCATATAGTAAAAACTTAAAAAATCTTCTTTTAAAAAACCCTAAGAGCTAGAGCTTAGATATTTTGCATGAAACATCTTCTAGTGAGTGTCTTACAAGTTTGTTCAAATAAAAGCCCTAGGGTCAAAATTTGCCCCGCCCCAGGGGGTCATTGATTACCCTATATGCATATAGTAAAAACTTAAAAAATCTTCTTTAAAAGAACCCAAAAAGCTAGAGCTAAGATATTTAGCATGAAACATGTTCTAATGAGTGTCTACCAAGTTTGTTCAAACAAAAGCCCTGGGGTCAAAATTGGCTCTGCCACAGGGGGTCATTGATTTTCCCTATATGCATATAGTAAAATCTTAAAAAATCTTCTTTTAAAGAACTCAAAGAGCTAGAGCTAAGATATTTACCATCAAACATGTTCTAATAGGTGTCTACCAAGTTTGTTCAAATAAAAGCCCTTGGGTCAAAATTGGCCCCGCCCCGGGGGTCATTGATTTTCCTTATATGTGAATAGCAAAAACTTAAAAAATCTTCTTTGAAAAAACCCAAATAGCTAGAGTTTAGATATTAAGCATGAAAATCTTCTAGTGAGTGTCTACAAAGTTTGTTCAAATAAAAGACCTGGGGTCAAAATTGGCCCCGCCCCGGGGGTCATTGATTTTCCTTATATGTGTATAGCAAAAACTTAAAATCTTCTTTGAAAAAACCCAAATAGCTAGAGTTTAGATATTAAGCATGAAACATCTTCTAGTAAGTGTCTACAAAGTTTGTTCAAATAAAAGCCCTGGGGTTAAAACTGGCCCCGCCCCAGGGGTGTCATTGTTTTTAACTATATGTTTATAGTAAAAACTTTAAAAAATCTTCTTTTAAAAGCCCAATGAGCTAGAGCTTAGATGTTTAGCATGAAACATCTTCTTATGAGTGTCTACCAAGTTTGTTCAAATAAAAGCCCTGGGGTCAAAATTGGCCCCGCCCCAGGGGGTCATTGATTATCCCTATATGCATATAGTAAAAACTTAAAAAATCTTCTTTTAAAAAACCCTAAGAGCTAGAGCTTAGATATTTGGCATGAAACATCTTCTAGTGAGTGTCTACCAAGTTTGTTCCAATAAAAGCCCTGGGGTCAAAATTGGCCCCGCCCCAGGGGGTCATTGATTATCCCTATATGCATATAGTAAAAACTTAAAAAAGCTTCTTTTAAAGAACTCAAAGAGCTAGAGCTGAGATATTTAGCATCAAACATGTTCTATTTGGTGTCTACCAAGTTTGTTCAAATAAAAGCCCTAGGGTCAAAATTGGCCCCGCCCCGGGGGTCATTGATTTTCCTTTTATGTGTATAGCAAAAACTTAAAAAATCTTTTTTGAAAAAACCCAAATAGCTAGAGTTTAGATATTAAGCATGAAACATCTTCTAGTGTGTTTCTACAAAGTTTGTTCAAATAAAAGCCCTGGGGTCAAAATTGACCCCGCCCAGGGGGTCATTGATTTTCCTTATATGTGTATAGCAAAAAACTTAAAATCTTCTTTGAAAAAACCCAAATAGCTAGAGCTTAGATATTTGGCATGAAACATCTTCTAGTGAGTGTCTACCAAGTTTGTTCAAATAAAAGCCCTGGGGTCAAAATTGGCCCCGCCCCAGGGGGTCATTGATTATCCCTATATGCATATAGTAAAAACTTAAAAAAGCTTCTTTTAAAGAACTCAAAGAGC
Organism: Ruditapes philippinarum; assembly: GCF_026571515.1. Lineage (NCBI taxonomy): Eukaryota > Metazoa > Mollusca > Bivalvia > Venerida > Veneridae > Ruditapes > Ruditapes philippinarum. The sequence goes on from NW_026855375.1 coordinate 13,832, forward strand.
TAGAGCTGAGATATTTAGCATCAAACATGTTCTATTTGGTGTCTACCAAGTTTGTTCAAATAAAAGCTCTAGGGTCAAAATTGGCCCCGCCCCGGGGGTCATTGATTTTCCTTTTATGTGTATAGCAAAAACTTAAAAAATCTTTTTTGAAAAAACCCAAATAGGTAGAGTTTAGATATTAAGCATGAAACATCTTCTAGTGTGTTTCTACAAAGTTTGTTCAAATAAAAGCCCTGGGGTCAAAATTGGCCCCGCCCCGGGGGTCATTGATTTTCCTTTTATGTGTATAGCAAAAACTTAAAATCTTCTTTGAAAAAACCCAAATATCTAGAGTTTAGATATTAAGCATGAAACATCTTCTAGTAAGTGTCTACAAAGTTTGTTCAAATAAAAGCCCTGGGGTCAAAACTGGCCCCGCCCCAGGGGTGTCAATGTTTTTAACTATATGTTTATAGTAAAAACTTAAAAAAATCTTCTTTTAAAAAGCCCAATGAGCTAGAGCTTAGATGTTTAGCATGAAACATCTTCTTATGGGTGTGTGTGTGGGGGGGGGGGGGGCTATATACAGGTGAGCGACCTCAGGGCCATCATGGCCCTCTTGTTTTTTTGTGGGGGTGTTTTCTTTATTCTGTTTATTAGCTCGACTATTCGAAGAATATGAGAGCTATTGTAGTCGCCCCGGCGTCGGCGTCAGCGTCCGCGTCGGCGTCTGCGTTGGTTAAAGTTTTTTGTAAAGTCAAATATCTCAATTATTGCTTTAGATATTCAATTGAAACTTACAATACTTATTTATAGTAACAAGGTACATCAGATTGACAAGTTGGATAACTCTGCCTACAATATTGACAGAATTATGCCCCTTTTTAACTTAGAAATTTTGGTTAAAGTTTTTTTGTAAAGTCAGATATCTCAATTAATGCTTGAGATATTCAATCGAAATTTAAAATACTTTTTTATAGTAACAGTTTGCAAAATTGCATAACTCTGCCTGCAATATTTGCAGAACTATTTGCCCCTTAAATTTGAAACTTAGAAAATTTTGGTTAAAGGTTAAAGGTCTTCAAAGATATTTACTTGAAACTTTACACATGTACTTAGGGTCATAATTTGAGGGTCATAATTGTATGTCACTGACCAAGTTCCATAACTCTATCCTGCATTAAGGCTGATCATATCCCCTTTTCTACTTTAAGTCTCTTGGTTAATGTTTACATGCAAGTTTTACATATCTCAATAACTATTAAAGATATTTATTTAAAACTTCACATATGCATTTAGGGTCATAATTGTAGGTCACTGACAAAGATCCATAATTCTATCTTGCATTTAGGCTGATTTTTCTCCCCTTTTTCAACTTAGAAATTCATGGTAAAGTTTTGCTTGTAAGCTGTTATCTCTATAATTACTGAAGGGTTTGTGCCTTTTTTGGGACAATTATATGCATTCATAATAATAAAGCAGTGATTTACTTGATAAAACATCTTAATAACAAGCCTTTGTACCTTTTCTGTCAATTTTATGTATTCATAGGTAATTAGTATTATTATACTCAATAAAACACCCTTGTGACATTACCTTCCGAATAGTTAAGCCAATACTGTATAATTAGACTGTCTCTAAGGCCTATAACATGAATTTATAAAAAAAAATTAGCCCTTTTGTGAACTTAGAAAATTTAACATTATCAAAGCTCTAAATTTTACGTTATCAAGGCTCTTTTACTATCAAGCACTTAGAATAGTCGAGTGTGCTGTCCTACCGACAGCTCTTGTTATTTTTATTAATTGGGGGGGGGGGGGGTCAATTCTTTTTTAAAGAGCAATTTCTTAAATCAATCATTTTAGAAAAAGTAACACCTTTGTTTGTGGGAAAATTTATTATTCTAATTTAATATCTTTCGTTTATTTACATGTAGATATGTAGGTTTTAAGCCAGAATTTTGTCGTTTGACTTCAATGGAGGTTTAATTAAGTTCTCATTTGAGACTTAATAACTTATGGGCTAGTAAACATATAGCGAAAATATATAAACATATATGAAAATAATAATATATAACTTAAAGGCAAATGATGTATAACATTTACTGTTTAATGTAACAAAATTTAGGCAAATTGTAACCAAATTTAGACAAAGCTTTATGCTATAGGGTAAATTTTAAGTGTTCATGAATATACCCATGTATACTGTATTGTTACAAATATAAAAATTGAATGTGTAGCATTTCTGATTATTTGTTCATTGAATATTATTTAAAAATATGCAGTTAATGTATTTGACCTTTGTTCCTGTTTATTTTAAAATACACATTTGTAAAATATCATTTAGACACCATGAAAATAACACTTGTAATTGTTAACATTTGTTATAAACCATTTAGGCAAGATAAAAATAACACTTTTTGCTGTTCACATTTTATATAAATCAGTTAGGTAAGATGAAAATAACGCTTGTTCCTGTTCACATGTTTATGAATCTAAATTAAGCAAGATCAAAATAACACATATTAATTTTCACATTTGATATACTTCATTGAGGCAAGTTAAAAATACCACTTGTTATTTGTTATAAATCAGTTCTTATGCTTGTACCTGTTTGTACATATTTGTCACTAGTTATTAATATTGAGACAAGATGAAGACAAGTAGTTTTTTTGCCAATTGTTTTTGCAAAATTTATTTCCTGTTTACATTTGTTGAAAATACCAGGTATTTAGAAAAAAAGGCTTGTTTTATTACCATTTACATGTAGGACAGATTACTTAGATTTTTGCCTTAGTATTCACATTCTAAATTGTGTAAGCTTTGTTTCTTTGTATATTTACAAAATTAAGGTCTTGGCAAGTGTTTAGGAAAAGTACTGATATTGTTGCTATTGGTATTGAAGACTATACGGTCTATATAAGGTCTATAAAGCAGTGATGGTAGCAAGGTGCAGTTTATAAATATTGTTTTTGAAACATAGTATAGAGGTATACACAGATATAAGCTTTTTATCTATTAATCTTAGTTATACTTAAAGCTAGTGACATAGTTTAATCAGATAACAGTGCAGATGTCTACTGTAGAGGGTTACTTTATTGAGATATTAAAAGTAGTGACCATAGTAGAGGTCAAATTTGAGATTTCTAGAGCTGAGGGTCTTATATATGTCAATTGCTAGGCTGCTGCTTTCATAAGTGACTGTTATATAAAGGTAAAAATAACATGTAATCTATATTATTTTACATGCTTTGTACTATTTCAGTGCTTCAGTGCATTATTATGCAATTTGCACAGACTAAGAAAAAGATTTTTTACATGCCATATGGCATCATCTGTAAACATCAATTATTCAAACATACTTGAAACTACATGTGTCCCCCCTGTGAAAAAGACAGGGAAGTCAAGTGCATTATAACATGATACATTTGTATATGCACAGAGTTTACATATCATGTGACATCTAATATTATTATAATAAACCAAACCATGTCATGAAAATTACTGCTCCGCTTAATGTAGTTCAACATATTTTTTATAAAGTCCATTCTTATTAGCATGTTTAAATGGAAATAGATGTAAACTTTTTAATGTGTTGAGGTAAACTTATGGGTGATTTATCGTTTAGATATTTATACTGGCCTTGGTTAAAATATTAATGCATGTCTGTATATTTTACCACAACATGCTCAAAACTGATATCTGTTGCTTAAATAAAATGCTAATTTATAATATTCTTTAAGTTAACATAATCATTCCAGTTTTTATTACAATTATATAATATGATATATTTATATATACTATATGTACATGTATATGATTATAAAGTAATGAATTTGGTGCATAAATGACTAAACTGTCCATACATTTTAAGTAATGAAATATTCTTGTAGATATTTATTACTGTTTACCACATTATTATCACTGTATCTCTGCTTATAAGTACTCATTATATCTTTTCTGGGGAAAAAATGTTTGTTTGTTTGTTTGTTTGTTTTAAATGGCTATTTGTTTTAAATGGCTACAACTTACAGGAACTCAACTGAGGTCTTACAGCCTAAAATCATAAATTTTGAAAGTCTTTCATCAATCAACTGGAAGAAATGTATCACATTTGGATGTTCTCATGAAATACTACTGAAAAACAAAATGTTGATGGAGTTTAGGGATTTAGTATTACATATACTCGTATATGATGTACAATAATAGTTTGTTCTACTTCTAGATCACTTAATTACATGCTATATAAATTACGTAATATAAGATCACGGATCTTACACTTGCCATCAACATCCATATATAACTATTTTGTGTTTTGTTTTTCATGTATGATACTACATGATACCAACATGATTCTTTATGTTATTATTCCATTATAAACCAAATCACTTTAATTTAATTCCTAATTGACTTGATAAATTGCCGTTAGAGTTACAACTGTTAATATTTTGCTTTCAAACATTTATATTCTTTGTTTTTATAGTTACATTATTAAATTGTTAAAGAGTTTTGTTTTTCCTTACTTTTGCTTATGTCTGTGATTTTACTAACATTCCAATTTTATACTTACTGTAATAATTTATATATATCCAAAAAATGACTGCTGCTGTGCAATGTACTGTATTATTTTCATAATAAACAAAACTATAACATAATACTTGGCTTAATGTATTTTATCTTTATCAACCTGTCCTTACTCTGTTGGCACTGTCCAGTTAGCTCAATAGATAGAGCATTGGACTGTGCATTGGGTGTTCCGGGTTCGATTCTCAGACAGTGCAGGTCATTTTCATTGTGATTGATTATGAAATCCTTTCTACAGTGCTTGCACTGTACCACTGCTCTAGCATGTACAGAAGATAACAGTTCCTTGTGAAAGTGAAGGCAATTAGTACTGGGAAACTGCTTGACAGCCTGCCCAGGAATGATGCAGTGGCTGAACTGTGCTCTGGTAAATTCAACGTCGCTTACTGCTATGATCTGGAGTTAAAACTACCAACGCCACCACTTTACCCTGTTGAATTTTTATAATGTTTTTAGTGTACTTCAAATTTTTATAAGTCTAGTTATTGTTAGTGCAAGTAATTTCAAATTTGAATTTTTTAACAGCAGACGTGACTTTAATGCCTTGTCACTTTGACACTGAAAGGTGTTCTTTAGAGGGTTCTAAGACACTAATAATGTTGTTGTGAATGTCATATGCTTTTTCAATACTTTTATTCTTGTACTGTTATTCATACATGAAAAAAGCAGCTACTTATATTCAATAATCTGTACCTCTTATTCCACTGAATACCGACTGTTGTTGTAAGAGATTTACAGAAATTTGTTTGGCTGTAAGTATGTGTGTTTCATCTGTTTATTTTTATTTATTTATTTTAATTTTATGTTTATTGGTTGATGTTTTGTTAGTATTTTTTGTAAATTTAATGCATATGAGAGCCCAATGATGATTGAGAGTAATTATCACAGTAATGATGTTCTTACAAAGCACAGTGGAGAAACGCATAAAATAAACAAACACTTTCTAGGATATTGTGCAATAATGCGTAGGTTTGCTTCATCAATATTTCAAAATAGTTTTATTGACATCATGTGGATGTAATTTTAAATGAAATAAAATCACATTATAATAATACATTTATGTTAAATTGAAAAGCCAAGTGTATGGTATTTCGGATAGAACTACACAGACAGTTCATACCTCAGGCACTTCACTCCTAGCCATTTTTTGCAGACACTTCACACCTCTGTTTATGAAATTTGAAATATTAAAAGTTGCCTTGGGTTAAATATTTTATTAAAAATACTAAATTATCAGTTTTCAATCAGAATAAATAACAAGAAAATTTTAGTTGTATGAAAATACTAAATGCGTGACATATCATTTTTTTCTGACATCTAACCCTGTCTTGGTAAGTGTGTTGTGCTTTTTAAAGTCATTTATTATGCCCCCCCTCGAAGAAGAGGGGGTATATTGTTTTGCTAATGTAGGTCGGTGGGTAGGTCTGTCTGTCCGTCGGTAGACCACAAGGTTTCTGCTCATTATCTTAAAATCTATCACAAAGTCTTCATATTGCACATAGTGATTGGTAATAACTATTACATGACCCCTATTGATTTTGGGGTCACAAGGTCATGGTCACAGGGGCCTTAATTGTCCAAATGGTTTCCGCTGATTATCTTGACAACTATTTGTCACATAGTCTTTATATTTCACATAGTTTTTGGTCGAAACTCGTAGATGACTCCTATAGATTTTTGGGTCAAAGGTTAAGGTCAGAGGGGCCTTAAATGTCAGAATGGTTTCCGCTTATTATCTTGAAAAACTATTTATCACAAAGTCTTTATATTTCACATAGTGATTGGTCATAACTAGTAGATGACCACTATTGATTTTGGGGTCACTAGTTCAAAGGTCAAGGTCATTAAATATTATAATGGTTTCCGCTTATTATCTTGAAAACTATCACAGTCTTCATATTTCACAAATTGATTGGTCATAACTATTACATGTCCCTTATTGATTTAAGGGTAACTAGGTTAAAGGTCAAGGTCCCAGTGCTTAAAATGTCAGAATGGTTTCCGTTCATTATCTTGAAAACTATTTATCACAGTCTTCATATTTCATATAACTGGTAGATGTCCTCTTTTTATATTGGGATCACTATGTCAATGGTCAAGGTCACAGCCTCACAGGGTCCTTAAATGTCAGAATGGTTTCTGCTCATTACCATGAAAACTATAAATCACAAAGTCTTCATATTTCACATATTGAATAGCCATAATGGGGTCACTAGTTCTAAGGTCAAGGTCTTTATATATCACAGATTGATTGGTTATAACTAGTAGGTCATTATTTTTCTTACTTTCATAACTGAACACTTCCATGTACCCATTTATGGCAATATTCTATAACAACATTACAAATAATGTGAGTCAATGGCTAGAAAGGGGTGCATATGTGTTGTTCCACATTTCTTGTTGCGGAATTGATTCATACTTGGACAAAACAGCGTGTGACTAGACAGACCTGTTAAAATTAAAAAAAGGAAAAAACTTTTTTCTTTGTAATTTTAATTTTAAAGATTTGTTCAAACCAAACGAAAAATAAAAAGGTCAAGCGTTGCCCCTGTCAAGCGATGGTCATCTTGTTTAATTGTAAAATATAATCTGGTCTCTTTACAGGGTTATGTGGTCATGAAAATTCTTGTGATGTTTTAAATTCCTAATTGGTAGCTGTAGTTTATATTTTACAATATACATGTACTATATTACATCATGTGCTTTCTTTTTTTCAGACAAATAAGAAAAATAAAGAAATCATGGTGTTATATCGGGCCAGTGAATCTCACTTTACTTCATTAATGTCAGAACTGAACCAGTTACGACAAGAGAAGACTTTCTGTGATGTCACATTAAAAGTTGGATCAAATGAAATACATGCACATAGATCAGTGTTGGCAGCAGGTTGTCAGTACTTTAAGTCATTGTTTCTCGGTCACTTTAGTGAAGCAAATATGAAAGAGATTAATCTCTCGGAAGTAACTGAAAATGTGGAAGCTTTAGAAATTATTATGAACTTTATTTACTCGGGAGAAGTTGAAATTAATATGGAAAATTTGGAAGTTATTGTTAAACTGTCATCCTTCTTTCTTTTAGAAACCCTGCGAAATTTTTCTGCTGCTTATATGAAGGATGCACTTTGTCTAAAAACATGTGTAAAGTTCTATCTTTATTCAGCAGAACATGGAATAGCAGATATCGAGTTTGATGCAGAACTGATGATGAAAGCAAGGTTTCATGATGTGTTGATCTTTGAAGATTCAACTCTGAATCTTTCAGCAGATGAAATGGCTTGTCTTATAGAGAAGGATGTGTTTCAACATTGCTCTGCTGTCAATGTTGTACAGTTTGTGACAAAATGGGTAAACAGAGGAAAAACTGAAAAACACGTGTCCATTGGTCTTGAGTTACTGGATTCTTTAAACAGAATAGAAGAAAGAATGGAATGTTCAGCACTGAGTGAAGTGTGTCTAGAAGCACTGTTTGAAAAGCTTGTTGTGACATTAGAGACATGTGATATTGTCAACAAAGAAGATTTTATTGCCAGACTAAAAACTGCTATAGATGAAGTACTTATGGTGAAATTACCAGATACATGTACAGACTCTGATGGTATTGAGAGTGAGGTTGCATCATGTAGTACAAATAAACTAGTCGGCAAAGGAAAGAAAAAACCTCCAGCCACAGAATTAGCGGTAATAACATTATCACCAAAATTATGTTTGATAGAGGACTATAAAAAAGCAAGGTTAGGAGGTCTCATTCATCATGTTCAAGAACCTTTTAATGATGCTGTATTTGATGTGTGTGCATATATACCAAGGACACGAAGCTGGTACCGTGTCTGTGAGTTTCATGAGCAAGGTGGAATGCCAGAGTATCTTATTGATGGATCAGGATATGAAAGTCGTTTAGTTGTTATGAATGATGATATTGCTTTTGTTGACAACAGAGGCGATTACATTGATTTGTATAAAGTGAAAGAACACACATGGCATGCCCCTGATATACAGTACTCGGATACAAATATCAGCCCCGAGTTAGAAAATGGTCCCTTTCAGGCAAATGATGTGTGTTTTGTGACTGGGAACAGAAATGAAAGGTACATGGTTGTTAGAATGAGGCTGTTTACAGACAATTCATTTGATCAGGTGACAGATATGTATTTCCGTTGCTATATTATGGGTAATGATGGAGAGTCTTGGGATTGCATTTTTGTGACCCCAACCAGAATACGGACCAATTTGTCAGACAATGGTGGAATGCCTGAAATGAATGCACATATCAGTAAAACTAGTAATGAAATGTTAGTAACTCATAGCACTTTAGATGGGGGCTGGAACATTGTTTTTATTGCCAATTTGAATAACTTATTTCCTGTGCCAGTCATGTTGAAATCCGAATTTATTGAAGACCAAGATGTATTCAGGGGAAGTGCTATTATAGAAAAGAGTGATAGTCTCCTCATTGTGTCAAATGGAACAAAAAATTGTGGACATGAGGTGAAGATACTTTATGAATATAAGTTTAACTCTGAGGTATTGACTGATGTGAACTTACCGGGGAAGGTTATCACTACAATAACAAAACCATATGTTTATGATGATGAGGAATCAGAGTATCCCTGCCTGTGTGAATTCACTGCCACAGATGGTCAGTCACTCTGGTACATTGAGGGAAACCTGGACAATGTTAGTGCTTTCACAGAAGTTCAGTTGGACAACAACCAGAATCTCATTACACTGAAACATACCCCGCCCCCTTTTGCTTGTATAACCAGAGCATTTGCTGGTCAAGTCAGTGCTGAGATATTATCCTGTATCAAACCAATCTCTCACTTTCTAGTCAAAGAAAAAAGTAAACCACTGTAATCTGTTCATAGCTAACAGTGAATACAATAAAACCGTAGAGACTGTTGGTATAAATTCATAAATTGTGTGCTTCCTGAATTTCATGTTTATCATGACAGATTGTTACAAAACCAAGACCTAATGTAACTGATATTTTATATAAGTTTTAATGTTATCAAGTAAATAGTTGAACCAAGATGTAATATAGTGTTAAGTTATTAGTTGTATCAAGAGTCCAAATGTTATCAAGTAAATAGTTGACCACAGATGTTATATAGTGTTAACAATATGTTATCTAATTAAAAGTTGAACCAAGGTGTTATAAAGTGTAAACAGTTGTACCAAGACATCTTATTTGGTCATATGTTATCAAGTTAATATTTGAACCAAGATGTTATACAGTGTTAACAGTTGTACCAAGGTATCTAATAGTCCAAATGTTATCTAGTTAATTGTTGAACAGTGTTAACAGTTGTACCAAATGTTTTCTTATAGGTCCAAATGTTATCTAATTAATAGTTGAACCAAGATGTTATACAGTGTTAACAGTTGTACCAAATGTTATCTTATAGGGCCAAATGTTATCAAGTTAATAATTGAACCAAGATGATCAAGATGTTACAAAACCATGACCTAATGTAACTGATATTTTACAAGTTCAAATGTTATCAAGTAAATAGTTGAACCAAGATGTTATGTAGTGTTAACAGTTGTACCAAGATATCTTATAGGTCCAAATGTTATCTAGTTAATAGTTGAACCAAGATGTTATACAGTGTTAACAGTTGTACCAAGATATCTTATAGGTCCAAATGTTATCAAGTTAATAGTTGAACCAAGATGTTATACAGTGTTAACAGTTGTACCAAGATATCTTATAGGTCCAAAATGTTATCTAGTTAATAGTTGAACCAAATGTTATGTAGTGTTAACAGTTGTACCAAAATATCTTATAGGTTCCAAATGTTATCTAGTTAATAGTTTAACCAAATTTATACAGTGTTAACAGTCTGTACCAAGATATCTTATAGCGTCCAAATGTTATCAAGTTAATAGTTGAACCAAGATGTTATTACAGTGTTAACAGTTGTACAAGATATCTTATAGGTCCAAATGTTATCTAAGTTAAATAGTTGAACAAGATGTTATGTAGTTTAACAGTTGTACCAAGATATCTTATAGGTCCAAATGTTATCTAGTTAATAGTTGAACCAATGTGTTAATACGTGTTAACAGTTGTACCAAATATCATTATAGGTCCCAAATGTTATCCAAGTAATAGTTGAACCAAGATGTTATACAGTGTTAACAGTTGTACCAAGATTATCTTATAGGTCCAAAATGTTATCAAAGTTAATAGTTGAAACCCAAGATGTTATACAGTGTTTTAACATTGTACCCAAGATATCTTATAGGTCCAAATGTTATCTAGTTAATAGTTGAACCAAGATGTTATGTAGTGTTTACAATTGTACCAAGATATCTTATAGGTCCAAATGTTATCTAGTTAATAGTTGAACCAATGTGTTATACAGTGTTAACAGTTGTACCAAATGTTATCTTATAGGTCCAAATGTTATCTAGTTCATAGTTAAACCAAGATGTTATACAGTGTTAACAGTTGTACAAAGATATCTTATAGGTCCAAATGTTACCTAATTAATAGTTGAACCAAGATGTTATGTAGTGTTTACAATTGTACAAAGATATCTTATGTTACAAAACCATGACCTAATGTAACTGATATTTTACAAGTTCAAATGTTATCAAGTAAATAGTTGAACCAAGATGTTATGTAGTGTTAACAGTTGTACCAAGATATCTTATAGGTCCAAATGTTATCTAGTTAATATTTGAACCAAGGTGTTATACAGTGGTAACAGTTGTACAAAATGTTATCTAATTAATAGTTGAACCAAGATGTTATGTAGTGTTAACAGTTGTACCAAGATATCTTATAGGTCCAAATGTTATCTAGTTAATAGTTGAACCAAGATGTTATACAGTGTTAACAGTTGTACCAAATGTTATCTTATAGGTCCAAATGTTATCTAGTTAATAGTTGAACCAAGATGTTATACAGTGTTAACAGTTGTACCAAATGTTATCTTATAGGTCCAAATGTTATCTAGTTAATAGTTGAACCAAGATGTTATACAGTGTTAACAGTTGTACCAAGATATCTTATAGGTCCAAATGTTATCAAGTTAATAGTTGAACCAAAATGTTATACAGTGTTAACAGTTGTACCAAATGTTATCTTATAGGTCCAAATGTTATCTAGTTCATAGTTGAACCAAGATGTTATACAGTGTTAACAGTTGTACCAAGATATCTTATAGGTCCAAATGTTATCAAGTTAATAGTTGAACCAAAATGTTATACAGTGTTAACAGTTGTACCAAATGTTATCTTATAGGTCCAAATGTTATCAAGTTAATAGTTGAACCAAAATGTTATACAGTGTTAACAGTTGTACCAAATGTTATCTTATAGGTCCAAATGTTATCTAGTTAATAGTTGAACCAAGATGATCAAGATGTTACAAAACCATGACCTAATGTAACTGATATTTTACAAGTTCAAATGTTATCAAGTAAATAGTTGAACCAAGATATTTTATACAGTGTTAACAGTTGTACCAAGATATCTTGGGAATATATAGTAAAGATAAGTTTAAATGTTACATAGTAAGCAGTTATAATGGGCATTAATGTCATACACTGTCTAGTTAACAGTATGGTAGTACAGAGTAATTCGTGGTGTAAGCGATAGGTTACATTGTAATGGATATGTTTTGATATTTTATAATAAAATGTAAATCACAATTTTATGAAACACTTCCACTGCCATGTACTACAAGAGCACTGAAGATCTTGGAAAACCAAATGCTTTACTTGGGTCCAGATTTAATTTCAGAATCTTTAGTACTAAGTGTGTTCAGTTTTTCCATTTTTAGCTCACCTGTCACAAAGTGACAAGGTGAGCTTTTGTGATCACAATTTGTCAGGGGTCGTCTGTCCGTATGTTGTTTGTTCTTTAAATTTTACTTTAAATGATATCTCCTCATAGACCACTGAGCCAATTTAATCCAACTTCACAGGAATAATTGAATTCCATGCAGAACTCTGGTTGCCATGGCAACTGAAAGGAAAAACTAAAAAAAAATCTTCTTAAAAAAAACCCAAAGAGCTAGAGCTTAGATATTTGGCCTGGGCCAAAATTGGTACCGACCCAGGGGGAGGGGTCATTGATTTTCCTTATATGTATATAGTTAAAACTTAACAAATCTTCTTTTAAAAAACCAAAAGTGCTAGAGCTTAGATATACATGTATAGCATGAACCATCTTTTAGTGAGTATCTTCCAAATTTGTTCAAATAAAAGCCCTGAGGGTGAAATTGGCCCCACCCCAGGGTGTCATTGATTTTCCTTATATATACACATTTTTTGGAACTGTTGTTTTCTCTTAACTATAGCAAACATGAAATGTTTTACACATGCACTTTTCCAGATATAATTATAAACTTTGTGATATCACTTTAAGACTAATATGAAGATTTTATATCATTCTGCATTGTTTATAGTTTACAATGTTTCTTGTCTTTATCATAGAGAGTTTTTATATTCAGGTGAGCGATTTCAGGGCCATCATGACCCTCTTGTCTTAATTATACCATTGTATTTCTCCTAAATATGAATTTTTTACTTTTTATTTATTTATTTTTAAGCAATAAGAAAATACTATGCATGTACAGATGTATTTTAACTTAGAACTATTGAGACTTACCACATGTAATTGTTTATTTTATTTTGTTTGCAATCTTATTTTATGTTTGAACATTTTGTTTTACATTCCTCTCATCCATTTTGTATTGACAATAATATCAATTTTGTATATTTTATTTTGAATTAAAATATTTTCTAAATTAATCACTTCGCCCATTTCTGTTAGATTAAACCTTTTTATGTATATATTTTAAAGAAATTGTTCAAAATCATGTTAAAGTCTGCTTTTATTTTTTGACCGGTACTAGTACGACACAAAGAAGAATTGTTGTATATGGTGCATGCACTTAGGGCCATCGTTTTCTCCTTGTTTTTTAGCTTATTATCCTATGCTAGTACACACAGAAGAATTGTTGTATAGGGTGTATGCACTAGGGGCATCGTTTTCTCCTTGTTCCTATGCTAGACAGATTCTGCAGATGTCTGTAGTTAGGACAAAAGATCACCGAGGCCATTCCTCAGCATTTCCGTTTTTACGTTCTGCACATTTTAGAACAAAGCATAGTGTCATTCTGACAGTGGTACTGATATGATCAATGATTCGTAGTCATTTCCATCCGTCGAGTGTCTTCAACGTTTATATCTGGTGTTTCATCTAAATGAGTTTCATATTCGTTGGTTGAAAGCTTTGTCATCAATTTACTGTAATCATATTTCTCATGTCTATGGATTTCCACAATTTTAGTTTTGGTTTATTGCTGTGTCGTTAATCTTGGCTATTATAATTGCCTTCCTGGTGGGGAAAACATCGGCGGGGAATTAACAAAAGTTGTTATGTACCATTGTCATTAATTTAATTCAATAATCGTTTAAGAGATCTTATAAATGGAATGTATGCTCGTCTTCTCTTTTATCTTGACATTTAATGTAATTAATGTGTATCATTTTGAACAAAAGTAAGCAACAATTAGACGAGATGACTAGACCAACTCCTCTGTAGAAACTTTAATAAATGACTGCCAGTACCGTGAATGTACGTTTCATATATATATATATACAATGTAGTTTGTTCTGTAATAAAAATGTCTGTATGATAAAAGTTGAGAGTGCAATCACAAATAACTTGGAAGTTTGGTATTTTGCTTTGAACATTATTAATTATATAACTTTTTAAGAGATATAAGACAAGGTCAAAATTAAGACTAGAACATAAATTTACACAAGTTTCCATTTCTTGGTGCTATTCCTATGAAATATAAAACACACACCGAAGAACCGGTATTCATGTATAAGGTAATATATGTTTGGGCAAGAGGGCTGTTTGATGTATATGTATTGTGTCTTCGCGTAAGTAAGGATAAACTGTATTATATCAATGAAATATTATTTATATTATTCACTGAGTTACCTCTCATTTGTTTTCACTGAATATTAAGAGTAATATCTTTATCAAAATGAAACAGAAATCAAAAGTTTTTTATTGCGATTTATCACATACCCGTGTCGCGTTTGCGGCTCCGTAAAAATGGCATTGCATCGCCGTGCATTTACTTTGACGTGATGCATATACATGGCGTTAATTAAGACGTTACACTATAAACGCGTCAATGAAAAAGTGATTATTTTTTACTGTAAACAGTTCTTATTTTGGATATGTGATAGATAAAATATTATATTCGTGTAGGTTCATTACATTAATTTATTGAAGTCGTTGAATAAAATAATATTATGCTCGCCAGTGGCTCGCATATTTACAATTTTATTCATCTCGTTCAATAAATTCAGTATTGAACATACATTCATTCAATATATACTGAATATTTGAGAAAAACAAATGTCTTCCCACTGTCATAACATACTGTTGTCATTAGGATCTAGTTGTAAAATATTTCAGTAGCGAAATTGAAGGATTAAATTTATTATCTTTTAATATATCTCAAAATTCCGGGATCCAATTATCGGACAATTTTATGACGGAAGATCACTGTATCCAATATGAAAAAATCAAAAATTATTGTCGATAATTTTAAGTTTGCAACACTTTGTATTATATCTATATCTCTGAAAAATCTACTTTTATGAAAGAAGTACAAGAGAAAATAGTAAGTTTGTAAAGATAGACAAGGTTTTT